>NC_056749.1:627747431-628047431 GCF_019279795.1 Protopterus annectens
GCGATCTTATAAAAGAATACGCTGCATCCCCCCCAGAGTCCATGTCGGAGGAGGACAAAGTGCTGCACTCCACCCGCATGGCCACTCTCAGGTCCGTCACTAATACCTCTATGCGGTTACTGTCCCATGCTACGGAAGGTGCCGCTAGAGCCGCAGGGGCAGGTCTAGTTACTAGACGTCAGGCCTGTCTCCGTCATTGTGATTTCTCGGAGCCCTTCAAGGCGTCATTTGCGAACGCCCCTTTCGATGGTTCTGCCCTCTTTGACAAAACTGTTTGCGACACTTTGACCCAGAGCGAGAAGGACGGGAAGACGCTGTCTGCCGTCGGAATCCGCTTCTCTGCACCTCAGAGGCCCTATTCTAGGAACCAAAAGGGTCAGAAGAAGATGTGGTTCCGGAAGTCGCAGCAATCCCAGCCTGCTCCGGACAACCAGTCCTTCCGTGGCAGAGGAGGACAGGGAGGACGCCGCCCTAGGGGCAGAGGGGCTCCCAGGAACTTCGGGTCCAGAGAACCCTTCTCTGAACGGCCCGCGCAGCAGCCCTGAGGGGTTGCCTGGCTGCTCGACTCTGGAGGCAGTCGGGGGACATTTTTCGGAGCACCTAGCGGCATGGGAGTCCATAACATCAGACCGCTGGGTTCTCCAGATCATATCCAGAGGATACTGTATCCCCTTTCTTCACTTGTCAAAATTGAAGTCCCTCCCCGACGTTCCACCCGGTCAGTGGGAGGCCGCTTTGGCAGAAATTGGCCATCTGCTAAATAAAAGAGCCATCCAGCCCATCCCCCCAGACCAGATCGGATTAGGGTTCTACTCCAGGTTCTTTTTAGTTCCAAAAAAGACGGGGGATCGAAGACCAATTTTAGACCTTTCTCTTTTGAACCTGGCCGTTCCCAAGGAGAAATTCCGAATGGTTACATTGCAGTCTATTTTCCCCCTTCTGGGAGAAAACCACTGGATGTGCTCCATAGACCTCAAGGATGCGTACTACCACATTCTAATGGACAGGCGCTCCAGGAGGTTTCTCCGCTTCCGGCTGGGAGCCAGTCACTACCAATTCCGGGTCCTTCCCTTTGGTCCTACCACAGCCCCCAGGGTGTTCACCAAAGTATTAGCAGTGCTAGCGGCCCACCTGAGGCTTCAGGGGGTGCAGGTCTTTCCTTACCTGGACGACTGGCTTCTCACCGCCCCAACAAGGCATCTACTTCTCTTGGCGCGAGACTCCTTTCTCCATCTTGCTCCACGCCTGGGCATCACGATAAACACAAAAAAATCCAACCTAGCACCCACTCAGCTCATAGATTTTATAGGTGCCAGGTTAGACACGAGGAGATTGAGAGCCTTCCTCACAGCGGACAGAGTGCAAAGCCTACAGCTCCAGGTGCGGGCCATTCTCCACTCAAACTCAGTTCCGGCGGAGTTGGTCCTGAGGGCCCTAGGGTCCATGGCGGCAGCGATTGCGCTTCTTCCTCTCGCCAGGTTCAATATGCGTATCCTTCAATGGACACTCATGGTTCAGTGGTCGTATCTTGCTCTTCCTATGCATCATCCCATTGCGATCAGCAAAGCGTGCAGGCGGTCCCTCCTCTGGTGGCTACACTCTCCAGATCTCCACGGAGGCCGCCCCTTTTGTGCCTCTCCCCCTCTCGCCACGGTGACCACGGATGCCTCCCGCCTCGGGTGGGGGGGGCATTTTGCAGGCCGGACGGTCCAAGGCACGTGGGACGATTCAGAGACCTTGCTGCATATCAATGTTCTAGAGATGAGAGCAGTGCTCTTAGCGTTGCTAGCACTTCAGGCCTTTCTTGCCTTGGGAACAATTGCGATTCAATCGTACAACATGTCTGTTGTCTGGTATATCAACAAACAGGGAGGAACCAGGTCTTACCCCCTTTGTCGAAAAGCCATGAGAGTGTGGGAATGGGCAATCTCCACCAACCGCTTTCTCATAGCAACGCATATTCCGGGTCGGTCCAACATCCTGGCGGACAAACTCAGTCGCACCATCCTCACCCCCTACGAGTGGTCTCTCAATACTCAGGTAGTGGAACGCATCTTCGCACAGTGGGGAACTCCTTGTTGCGATCTTTTTGCGTCTCCCTCAAACACCAAATGCGACAGTTTTTTCGCCCTGATACCTCCTCCCGGAAGTTCCCCAAGAGACGCTCTGGTGCATGCTTGGCCACCCGGTCTTCTTTATGCTTATCCCCCCTTGCCTCTGATGCTCCAAGTTCTTCAGAAAGCCTTTCGGTTGGGGTGCAGAATGATCCTCATTGCTCCTTTTTGGCCTCGACAGATCTGGTTCCCCTTCCAAAGGTCTCACTCAGTGAATCCTTCTTGGATTCTAGATCCCATTCTGGTTTCTCATCCATCCCACTTACCTCCTCCAAACCTGGACAACCTCAAGCTGACCGCTTGGCGGCTCCAGTTCCACTCCTGATCAGGACTCCCGGTATTTCGTCCCCTGTTAAGGCCATCCTGGTGGCAGCCCATAAGCCATCCACTAGGAAAGTCTACCGTAGCAAGTGGAAACGGTTCTCTTTGTGGGCGGAACGGCAAGGCCTGAACCCCTTCACAGTTCCTCTCCCTTTGGTGCTTGACTTCTTAACCACTCTTTTTAATGATTGTGCCAGCAGTTCCACGGTCAAAGTACAACTTGCAGCAATTTCTCATTATCACATTGGTCATGATTCCAGTCCACTGATGTCTGCCAAATTGTGTAAGATTTTCCTTAAAGGTACATTTCTTCTCAGGCCCCCTATAAAGCAAGTGGTTCCTCCTTGGGACCTTTCCTTAGTTCTTCAGGCCTTGACCGCCCCCCCCCCCCCTTCGAACCGGCGGCTACGGTAGATCTGAAATTCTTATCTTTCAAGACCGCCTTCTTAGTAGCCATTACTTTGGCCAAGAGAATCTCAGAGCTTCAAGCATTATCAGCTAAACCTCCGTACTTGGCTTTCATCCGGACCATGTTTTCCTCAGGACCAACCTGTCATTTCTTCCTAAGGTAGCTTCTGAAGCAAACATTAATAAATCCATTAACCTCCCTGTTTTCTTCCCTAAATATCAAAACAAGGGTGAATACAAGCTTCACTCCCTAGACGTTCACAGGCAACTTAGATTTTATCTAAACAGGACTGCTGGTCATAGGCAATCCGACCAGTTGTTCATTTCCTTTGCTAAATTTAATTTGGGCAAGCCAATTTCCAAAGTCTCATTATCTCGCTGGATTTCACAATGCATCTTACTAGCTTATCAAGCTTCAGGAAGGCCCGCACCGGAGGGTGTACATGCCCACTCAACCCGGTCAGTCTCTACCTCGGCAGCCTTTAAGGCTAGAATTCCTCTAGATGATATTTGTGCAGCAGCCACGTGGGCTTCATCTCATACCTTTATTTCCCACTACAAGTTGAATCTTACATCTAGGGGTAGAGCATCCTTTGGCTCCGCGGTGCTCCGGAATATCCTTCCATGATGGCCGCCCAAGATTCAGGTAGCTGGGGACTCTGTCCCACAGGTTGCAGACAAATGAATCTCCTACTTCAGATTTAGAAGTTATGTACTCACCATAACGTTCCATCTGAGTAGGTGTATTCATTTGTCTGCAACCATCCCGCCCTCCTATCCCCCTGGCCTTTCAGTTTCCTGCATATGTTGTGTTACCCTTTTCAGGGTGTTTATGCTGTTGGCAAACTCGATCTGAGGTCATGTAGGGAGAGCAGGGCATTATGGGTGAGGGGAGGAGCTGAGAGCTTGGATCCATAGCTGGTAAACCATGCCGGTTCGGATCCGATGTCGGATCCATAACCCACAGGTTGCAGACAAATGAATACACCTACTCAGATGGAATGTTATGGTGAGTACATAACTTCTAATTCCTGAATATGCCTCTGCAGGCGCCTGCAACATTTTTTGGGTTGCGAGCACATTTTGTGTGTATTGGGGAATGCACGTATTCATCTTTTGGCACACACCTCAAATCTTCATGAGATGCAACCAGTACTGACATTAAATGCAGTTACTCCCAGAGGCCATGTATTTATTGGAAAAATCCACTTTCGCTTACCATGTTTGGACCCAAGCCAATTTCTCCTCTTGCATAAGGAGACCAACTACTTACTACAAAAAAAGACCAATTACATAGATTATTCTCTTGATTTGTAGGTACCACTAAGGGTTGCACTGGATATGAGCAAATTGGATATTCCAAATACTAACATGTAATGCCAAATTTTTGTTGTAACTGTTAAATAAATGTCTTATGGTCAAACATACTTTTTAGGGCATTTTTTTTTCCCTTTCTGTTTTTTGTTTGTTTCTTTATCCCTGCTGTGTTGGTCTGCTTTATCCCTCTTTCCAGCCAGTTGGTCCATTCATTTCCCCATCAGCAGGGCACAGATAAACCAGGAGAGGACATCACTGAGGCAGCCATCTGGAGTGTTTTGAAATGTTTTCTGGCTTTATCTCTGACTTGCACTTTGAGAGAGGATTTGGAGTGAACTAACAATGTAGGACACCCAATCACTTCTGCAGTGGACATTCAAATGATAACATCCAATATAGAACATTATCTCTGAAATGGTTGGGAGGTTCATGGCAAACTTTACAGGAAAATACTAAATTAAAAATTTTTCCCTACATGTAATTTTAACTTCTTTTAATATTGACCATTAGTGATTTTTTTGTCCCTTTCCATAAAGAACTGTTTGTCAGAATGGTTTAATATGTTCCTATGAAGTTTTTAGTTGGTTCTGTTAATCATTTAACTGTTAACCTCTCAAGCTGCACTTCTAGCTCTGCTGCAATTGTAGAACGGTTTTGCTGTAACATGTACAGTGACCGAAAGTATCACTTCTGAAAATAAACACATTTTTTTTTCTGTCATATCAGTTTGCAAGAATTATAATTCTCCTATTTAATGTGTTATCAGCCAGACCATGTTACATGTGTATTTCTAGTGAACTTGGTGGCAAAAACCTGTAGACAGTGCAAGTCTTTCAGATGGTACCATCTAACAGAAACGTATCAACAAAATGGTTTGAAATTTCTTGGCAGACTTCACAAGGACATGTTGAATAAGACGTTCGGCTGAATAGTGTACTTGTATGATTTTTTTTTTTTCTGTAAAGACAAGAACAGAAGTTTATCTTCCTGTGACATGAGTCATTACCTGCATGCCTATATTGGAGGTTAACTTATGAGGACAGAAGATGTCACCATTATGGAGAAATATGTATATTTTTTTATGTAATGCCATTTTAGTGCAGTTTTATTTTTCCCCATCTCAAACTACTTGTCACTTTCTTGAGCTGTAGTTTCTGTAATAGCTAGAGGTAGCAGTTGCTCATAAACTATTGCTCACCTCAAATAAAGATGAAATCATATCTTGGTTTTTAGTGGGGACCCCTATCCTGCAGCATCTTGGAGAAGGAGCAAGACAAGTTTTACACTGTCGGACACTACCTTTTCTCCCCAGCACAGTAATCATGTAGTGCGATTAATAACGTAAGAGGGTGAAGTCTGTATGAAAGATGCAGGTAGGTTGCACCTCTGCTGAATTGCTTTTTTGTGTTTGTCATTCACTAATATGACAAACCTGAGCTCGTACATGCTGAAAATGTACATATAAAAGTTGTCATTTCTGAGGTATTGTTGCTGAGCTTTTGTGATGAGATCCCTTACATGTTGAAGAGAAATGGTGAATCCATGAAAGCTAGTTTATAATGCAACATGTCAGTCTGTGTTGCTGGGAAATACCTTTCAAAATACTGCATTTGCTACGTTTGTATAATAAGCTATTTCTCCGTAATCCTTTAGTGGTTCTTAAACAATTTAAAGTCTGACACCTGGATGGTACTTGTTAGATACTACAGTGGTGTCTTTGCATGCCTGCATATAGGTAGTATTTTTTTCCAGTTGACTTTCGACATTTAGAAGAATAAGTTTCAGCAGTCCGTCTTGTACATAACTACATTTCTTGGGAATGACATTCTATCTTTGATAATTTGTAGATGGATAAATGTTGAAGATGGGTGGGCCATGTTGCCCTTGTGAATACAGGAAGTTTTTGTGCTGGTGGTAGCAACATGTTTCTAGTGGCAGATTCAGAATACATATGATTTTTACTTCTATTGTAATGCTTTATCAATAAAGATGTATTCTGGATGTGTATTCCCTGCCTTGAAATGAAATTATATGTTTGCAAATGAAAAATCCAGACATAATGCATTCCGACACCTAGCACCTTCTCAGCACAGATCAAGATTGCTGGAGTGCCTTTTCCATTGTAGGGCACCACCTTGATCATTTGCAGTTAAAAAAAAAAAAAAAATGGAAAATATATTTATGTTGTGCTTTTAGGTATAAAGCTAATAGGACGTGTCTCTGTGTGAAAGGAATGCATAAAAGTTTGTCGCCACCCTAAATCTAGTAAACATTTTCAGGCTATTTGGTTCTAATAGATAAAAAAGCATACTATGGTACTATAATGTGCCTTCTGTGGAAGGTTGGGCGCCGGGCTGGCAACTCGACACCGTAAAACTCCACTGCCAATCATGAGCGGACAGGTGATCTGCTGTGGTGATCCCTAACCGGGAGAAGTCGAAAGAAGAAGAAGATGCTACTATAATAATAAAATGGTTATGAAAGTGAAAACACTGGTTGTGCCTTAATCTTTCACAGACTTTTCCCCCCAGAATAATTTTTTTCTGATATAGTGCAACCCTATTTGACTCTGACTCTGAAAAAGTTGCATATTAACAACTAAAAAGCTATGTTAATTTTATTAATGTAGGAAGTTCTACATTTGTATAAAGGCTGTTCTTCCCTGCCCACTCAGTCTAAACACCTTCTGCTTGAGTATTCCTGTAGTGCTAGACTATGATGACAAAAAGGAAATTTATTTTCATAGTCTTGAACATTAAAGCTCATTTCATGGACAGAATCGTACAATACTCCTGGTTTTCCAGGTCCACAATCATTTAACTATGATCATGTGACTTTGTGGCATTTACTTTTGCATGCATTGCCCTCCTCCTGATCAGGTGAAAGAAGTTCTACCTATAGTACTACTTTTCATTGGGTACATCTGAACTGTTTGGTAGGAATCAGGTGAAAGTACTACTTTATACTACTAATGGACAGCTCAATAATGCTGTATCCCATGCATAGCTCCCTTCAAATTTATTTATAGTATGATCCCAGTTACTCTCATTAGAGTGATTTATAGTTATTGACCATGGGATGGGTAAAGCCAATCTCTAATCAAATGGGATGAGTTAATTCAAACACAAAAAGGGAAACTGTCTAAGCTTAAAAAGACCCGCAAGGGAAGCTAGCGTACTTCTCAAGTGTGTCCATAATGTTGCCTTCTGCTTGTTGTATGTACAGACACAAATGTCCACATATACACTGTGATCCTACATGTGACAAACCAAAATGCTGTCAGCCCAGCTAGCTGGAATTTTGTAAATTATATGTCACTTGAAAATATTAATATGATTTATATAGAAATGTGATAGTGCCAGCCCAGCTATCTGGAAATTTGTAAATAATCATGTCATTTATGAATATTAATGTGATCCGTAGGCTTGTTTTACAAATGTAAGAGAAAAAAAAATGTTAAGCTTGTTTCCTGCCTTTCCTGTTAAGTGGTATAGACGGTTTGTAGGCTTCTGAGCCCCCAAGCCCTTCTGAGTTGGAGGGAAGCCTTCTAGCTTAGTTTTTTTTTTTCTTATAACTAGCCAGTTTTCTAGTTTCAGCACTCAAATCTGTTTCTTTGAACTCAGCACTTGTTCAGAATTCATTGTAAGCACTACATAAGCTGCAAATTACTACAGCACTCAACTTTCCTCACTTGTCTAGTGGAAAGCAGTTTATAGTACTTAATAAATAAGCACTTATCCAGGCATGTCTAAGGGTCAGCTCCCAGTAATTTCTCCTGTCTACCTGATGAATCTGGGCATCTTGGGGGCAATGCAGCAATTGCCTCATGTACACAGACAACCCTCTCCTCCTACCACCCAACACTACAACCTGTGAGAGATGCACTTATATAGCCAAACTGGAAGCAAAGCTCTCTTCACCAAAGACTGGACTAGACAGGCAAGAGGAGAAGGTAAACACTTGCGCCACACCACACTCATCACATAGTCCCTCAAAACCTACACTACCAAAACACACACACAGAAACACAAAACACATACCTACATTTGTGGAGGCTCTCCATAAAACCTGCCCAAGCATCAGGGACATCCAAAGCATAAATGCAAGCAAACTCCACCCCCCAACACAACCTAAATGACACATAGCCCACAAACTCAGTGTGCCACTCAACCACAGCCCATAAGGCATAACAACGTACCCAACACTCTAGTCATAGGTGACTCTATAGTCAGGCACACTGATGTTCCACTCACTAGACTAAACAAGGAGAAAGTTACTGTCAGCTGCCTGTCAGGTGCCAGGATCTGCCACATAACGCATGCACTCAGGTCACTCCACAATAAGTACAAATATGACCCTGTCATTGTCCATGTTGGTGTGAATGACCTGAGACGTATCTCCCTGGACTACATGAAAAGAGACATTGAAGAGCTCTCCGATCTTGTATCCCAGGCAGGTATGACCCTAACCCTGCGTAGCATCCTGCCATCACCCGGAATGATACCACAGTACAAGGACAAAATGATTGACTTAAGCAATTGGCTAAGCTTCTGGTGTCATTCTAAGGGGATCCAGTATTCGTCTGCCTGGGATGACATGATCGACAGTCCACGATGCTTTGCCAGAGATGGCCTGCACCTGTCGCCCTTAGGATTCCGGATACTGGCTAAGGCTCTTGCCACCCCTATAGTGCCTTTTTTAGGCAAGGTTCAAATGACAAATTCACCACCGTAACCGGTACAAGCAAGCAAAATCTGATGGTAATGCTACTCACTGCTAGAAGTATAAACCTCAAAATGCACTCACTCAAGGCACTCCTTAAAATGGAGAACATTGACATCTGTGCAGTGATAGAGACCTGGTTCAAAGCTCCAGAGAGCACCCCTGCATTACCAGGCTTCAATTCATACCACACCGTTCGGCCACCTAACCCAGAAAGAAGCACTAAAGGCGGAGGCGTGTCCATATTCATTAAGGATATCCACACCTCCAGGCAAGTTGCACAGCATAATGCATCCGAGATTATCCAAGTGCAACTAACTCTGGGCAAGACCGCAATCCAAATTGTAGCTTGCTACAGACCCCCCACCGTGCCCCAGGATTCACACTCCTCATTTCTTGATACACTGGAAAGTATTAGGGTACAACCCAACACCCTAATAATGGGCGATTTCAACTACCCCACCATTAACTGGGAAAACTACTCGTGTACCAACTCTTTTGCTCAATGTTTTCTAGAATTCATAAATTCCAACGCCTTTGATCAACTTATTCACACCCCCACCAGGGGCAGCAATATCCTAGACCTGGTCATTACCAACATGGGAAACCGGTGTTCCACACCAGAGGTCAATTCCTCGTTGGTCAGATCCGACCACAAGCTAATCAGCCTAGACATCCACATCCCACCCCCAGCCCCAATTAAGGAAACCATCGTAAAAAATTTCTCAAAAGCCAACTTCACACTTCTTAAGACAGAAGTGGCAAACTTCATGACACCCATGCAGACGGACAATAGAGGTATGACTGCCGAATCCTACACAAATGCACTTTATAAGCACGAGTGCATGGATCATGCTATCCCTAATAGAACCAAGATTTTATCCTCCCAAAAAAAGGGAGCCAATCTGGTGGTCCTCTGCCATAAACAAACTCTACAACAGAAGAAAGAAACTGTTGCAAAAAAGAGTAAAATCCCATGACTGGAGGAACTCCCTGGTCAACCTCGGTAAGAAGCTGAGATCCCTCATAAAATCCTCCAAAGCTAGTTACGAAAACAAAATTGCCACTGACTCTAAAGACAACCACAATGCATTCTATAGCTATGTCAAGAATCTAAATGGGAACACTCAGATCTGCTCCGAGTTACAGCATAATGGCACTAAATGTACAGAACCAACTGATATTGCCAACATCCTAGCAGATAGGTTCAGTGATGACTTTACCCCCTAGAGGGCCCATCTCTATACCGGAAGAATGCAAAGTTCCTATAATCACGGCTGCATAGGTAAAAAACACACTCTCCAGAGCCAAGAACACAGCATCCATGGGACCTGACAATATCCCAGGCTGCGTTCTACACGAACTACAGAATGAACTGGCACCCTACCCAAGTACCATGTTCAATCATAGCCTCACCTCAGGCTTTGTACCCACTGAATGGCACACCGCAACAGTTATCCCACTCCACAAAGGGGGAGCCATGACGGACCCCGGGAACTACCGCCCCATTAGCCTGACGAGCCTGGTCTGCAAGGCCATGGAACGTATCATCGTGGAACTCATAAACAAAGACATTGGTAATCTCCAAACTCCGGACCCTACTCAGTTTGGATTTGTAAAAGGCAGATCATGTCTCCTAAACCTGACTGACTTCTTTGAAGCAGTCACCAAAGCCATAGATGAGGGTAAAATGGTTCACACGGCTTATCTAGATCTCGCCAAGTCTTTCGACGCCATCCCCCACTCTGGAATTATAGATAAGCTCAATAAACTAGGTATAAATCCCTATGTCACAAGATGGGTTGCCAACTGGCTCACGGACATAACCCACACTGTGAAAGTAGCGGATTCCAAATCCGACATCAGACCAGTGACAAGTGGAGTACCACAAGGTTCAGTCCTGGGTCCTCTCCTGTTTGGTATCTACTTCTCTGAAGTGCAGGCCAACACAGAAGGTCTTTGGCTAACAAAGTTTGCAGATGACTGCAAACTAGGACCCATAATCGAAACTCCTAACGATGTGGACAAACTACAAAAGGGCCTGACTGAGACAGATACCTGGTGTCAAAGTCATGGCCTGAAGCTCAATGCCAAAAAGTATACTGTCATCCCCTTTGGTAAAAACTCTGTACCCATGAGCTACCACATAGCTGGTGTGATGAGACCTTGGGACACAGGTGGACAGTAGTCTCTCCTTTGATAATCACATCGCCACCGTGGTCGGGAAATCCTTCTACGTGGCTCATCTCATCACAAAAGGATTCTCATCCAGAAAAAAAAGAGGTCATTGTTCCCCTCTACTCATCACTCATTAGACCCATTATAGAGTACAATGCCCCTTTTGGTATGTACCTCACAGGACATCTACAACAACTGGAAAGACCACAGAAATACCTCACAAAGAGGATTACTGGCCTCAAACAGATGCCCTATGCAGACAGTCTCAAAAAACTACAGCTTTACTCCATCGCATATCGCCTACTCGGGTGATCTGTGCCTAACATACAAAGCTATGTCAAACCCAGAGCTGTTGGAAATGCTCCACTTAAAGAAATCCCAATCCCTCCAAGCTACACGCTCTAGGGACCTTAACCTTGTCACCACAATAAAAAGAACATGCTGGAGGGATAGATTCCTGTCCCAGAGACTTCCCATACTCTGGAACAGACTACCTATCTATGTGAGCTCCTCATTAGCACTCTTCAAGAAAAATCTTGATTGGATGGGAAATTCACCCCGGGGATCACTTCTGTGGCTCTGCTCGACAGGGGCACAGGAAAATAATTTTCTTGGGTGGCGAAAGCCAGGGTACATTTTTTGGCTAGGCTTGTATGGGCCCTAGGGCCGATAGCCTAGTACCTATCTATGAACTATATATTATGTGGATATTAAACTACTGGTGCAGAAGTGTGTTGAACTGTGGTTAGATTCCTGAAGCTCAGTACATAACATACAGTGTACCCTGCTGGAAAAGAGCAGAAATGTGTTTAAACTATATACCTGTGCAGATGTGTGTTTTTTAATGGTAGAAGTTAGAACATACAGAGTTAACTTGCAAAACTTCAAGAAAATAAGTTGAAATTGTTTACAGTATGCTATAAAAGTTAGTTTTAAGGCAGCAAGAAGACAGGATGTCTAGAACTAGGTGTTTTCCTATTGTCTTGAAACAGAAATAATTACTAGGTTTCAAATGTAAAATGTTTTTATTGCTCTGTGACTTCTAGCAGCTGCACATCTGAGAGAGAGAGAGAGAGAGAGGTATTTTTCAAAGAGAAATGTTAAATTTTAAGTTTCTGTTAGCCTGGGAACTGAAGGCAGGTGACATAGTGATGTCATCCCAACTAACCCAGTAGTAACGTGTGTTATTAATTTAAGCACTATCTCTGGGTATGAGTCTGTGCATTTTGTATTTGTCTTTTGACCTGGAAACATCCATCTTCAGCATTTCTTCTGCCTTGCTAATAGTAAGCAACTAGGGAAAAGTATATTTTAGATATAGATAAGAATATAGTAAAGATTAGTTTAGATGTTTTCTGTATTTATTTGAGACTGTCCTGCAATGTTGTTTTTAAATATTTCTTGTGATTCTGCACTCTGTAGTCACTGTGTTGAGCTACTGAGTATTGTCTTGTTTCTTTATTATTAAATATATTTAAACCTTTTAATTGTGGCTAGTTTGTTTAACGATATTTAAGCTCTTAGGATACTTGCATATGTATTTGGTGACACTTTATGGGCCACTCCAGTAGTCTTGGCCTTGGTCACTCTTACCATTTGGATAATAGTAACATTACACAGTAGAATTGGTCACCCTTTGGGAAGGGCCTAATAGTAGCCGATAAGTAGTGGTTGGTACTACCTTATATTCTGGGCAGAAGAGGGCATAGCTAGTGAACCTGAGCCAGCCTTCCCCAGAGTGTCTGTGTGTTTGTATACAAATTGAATCTCAAAAGTGTGTGTGTGAGCTATTTGAGCAGGGACACGGTAGATAGCAGTACTTTAAAGAAGAAAATGCTCATATTGATTGTCATTTTTTCACAGACTTTACGAATTATAGTTTTTTGTGTACGTCTTATTGATAGTTGTGCAGTGGGTGCCACTTGAGCTTTATTAATTCGATTTTACGGTGCTTGAATTTATTTAGAATTATGCCAAGATCTAGAGATTTTTTAAACTGAATTTTGCGTTCCACTTAAGTTGTGGAACCAGTAAGGAAAGAGTTGGTTTCTACATTGTGACAGATACACCGACGGACAGTCCTAGCTGCCCTCTTCCCAGTACACGTGTATATATATGACCGTCTGGATTATATTTAGATCCTACTTCATGAAGAGCATAAATTTAGGCAATGAATCAGTCACTTGCACTTCTGATTTGCAAAATGTGTTTAGGCAGGCTACTTTACTATAAGTTTGAAGAGAAACATTATACATTGTACACCCACACAGCGCTGTACTGCATGGTTTTACTGATTAGTTTACTAGTCAGCATCCATGTTTGATAGCATTAGCCTGGTATTGGCATAAGAGATGTTTCAACACCATTGGCACCACATGGTGTCAATCTGGAGAAATGTATCACATAATTTAAGCTTGGTATTATCTATCTTGCTTGGTCAAAGATGGTCTGTAGCTGGTGGCTGAATTTTACATCTTGTTTTGCCCATTTCCATGGTGGTTTGGTGTACGTATCCAGATTTGTGGACTTTTTGAAGCAATTATTAATTAAAAACTTGTTAAATTATAAGATGCTCACTGTGTGTTTCCAAATTATGTTGCTTCTTGTGCAAAAGTTGCTTTATTGCAAGACCGTTTCCCTTGGATTTTCTTAGGGCTGAAGTTTTCTTTCCTGGAGTCAAGAAAAAGTGAACCCAGAAAACCTCACGGTTTTAAATGTTGGTGTATATACTGTTGTATTTATTGGCTAATTGTGAGGCATGTAGCAGATTACCGGTCTTTAATCCTGCTGTGGTGTATAGAGTTCCTTAAGACTTTTTGTGTAGGAATTTTTTCCAGTTTGATGTGTTTTTTTCAGATGCAACTATTGGTGGTGAATTTTGACAGTGTAATTATCTGCACTAAGGATGCAGGAATATTTTTATGTTTACTTTTAATCACTGTAGTTTCGCTGGCAGTGCTACCAAATGTAGCATTATCTAGTTTTAAGAAAAATGATGCATACTTTAATTATAAAATGAATGAGTAGATTTTAGTGATAGTGTACATCACATTATAGACTATATGTTGGTTAATCTTTGATGTATTGCAAAGGAGTACTTTGTATCACACTTCCTGTTCAAACACATATGCAGTAAATCGCAAGAAGTCATTGCAGCTATGTATAAATTGCTATTTTGCTTAGTTATAGAATATATTGCTGTTTAATAGCCTATAAATTATATAAATTAGATGCTTTATTCTAGAAATTCAAAGATTCTTAAAAGAAGTTGAGAAGTTGAAAACATGAACAATTTGGCAAACTACAAGAACTGTTTGTGTTCTGTGTAGATAATCATATCTGATCTAATTCTATTTGAAGCTTGAAAATTTGTACCTAAACTGTATAAGTGATGCCACCACTTTGTGTCGCCTCCTTAACTCTTTTTCATCTGTTGGTATGTACTGTCTTTTGTCGCAGTTGATTGTGTTGTGCTTCTTTGTAGCCACTTTGGCCTTGTCTTTTTGCCTATTCCTCACTTCTTTGTTTCTAGCCCTGAGTATTTTATCTCTTTCCCATTTCCATAGCTTGTCCAGTCTCCCAACTCATCTTGGTGTGTCCCACACACAATATTTGTAGCCATTTTCTTTTTTCATGCTTCTGAGCTCTGTCGCTCTCAGTGTAGGAATAGTTATTAGGCATGCAGTCCAGGAAACCACTGAGGAGCTTAGCCCAGTTTACCAATAACCCAGTGCACTGTCTGGTTAAGTGAATTGTTCAGGGTCACACAGTGAAATGTAAACCTAAATAAAAAAAAAAATAGAAGAGATTCAAGATTCAAAGAAACTTTTATTTAGGAAACGCAAGTGGTACCTAAACAAAATTTCAAGTATCAGCTCCTTTACAGGAGAAAACCTGCACAAAAAGACAAGAGATGATGGGTACTAAAGAAAAAAGCAATAGCTATAGTACAGAAGTAAATATCTGATAGCTGACACACGTGCTTGTACACTATTTATATACACTAGACAGCATTGACTACTAGACAATTAACACATGAAAAGAAACCTATGTGAAATTGTTTAAATAAGCTTGCTATATCATAAGAGGTGGCATGACTTGCATTTCAAATGCTATAACACTTTGCAAATAGATACATCTCAGTGATAAAATCATTATGCTTTGTCAGCCATTTAAGCATGTATTGAATAAACATTAGGTAGTATCACAAACTAAGTACAAATCAGTTTAGGGACGTTCAGTTATTCGCGGTGAGTACCCCACAGATGTCCTTCGAGAATGCAACTGCAGTCCTGACATATGGGTTGTCCTGCCTCAGGCAGCCCTTCGGTCGGCCGGATTCCAAAGTCTGGGTCCGGCGTCGGCTGATGTCGCCTCCTCCCCGACGTCAGAGCGGCTGGAGTATAAAGGCATCTGCTGACGCCATCTTCTTCAGTCTTTCTTGCCGTGCGGTGCACGAAGCAGAAGCAGTTCGCAAGTGCCGGTCGGTCAGCTCCTGTGTTTCAGTTACCGAAGTCATCTAAAAGCTAAGTACCCCGTTGGGGAACATTTTTTCTTGCCTCAGCCAATGTCAGAAAAAATTGAAAAAGTTAATAATTGTTTGTCTTGTGGTAAACAAATACCTCATAAGGACTTCCATTCTTACTGTCTCCCTTGCCTGGGCCCAGACCACGACGTCTCAGCCTGTGCTGCCTGTGCTTGCTTTAATAAGCCACACTCAGGCGCCGGGCAGAATTTGCCGAAGACTTTTTTGGCGAATCTTTCGCATATATCATGCCATCGGAACAACCGACAACACAAGCTACCAAAAAACGCAAGGACCAGGACCGACATCCTCGGCCCCCGTCGTCCACCGATACCACGCCTAAGCCCTCTGCGAGTGCATCGGTCCCTTCGGAAGCGGTAATTCAACCGCCCCAGGCCGACGACTTCGCTTTAACGCGTTCTTCGGTCCCCGAGACTACAACGGTGCCGGTTGTTGATTTTCCAACGGAAACCAAAGCTCTAGATTTACCCGACACCATTCCTGTGGACAAGGTTACCCCTGCACGTGGGGCAGCTAGGCCTCCGGTATCCATGTCCATCAAAGCCTTTGCACGTGCTAAGGCTGCCAGCCAGGCCAAGGCCCATCCTAAACCTACTGCTCAGGGCCCCTCTTCTGATAGACAGATCATGACTCTTGCTGCAGATCTAATCTCTCTCTTATCAGGGGTTCTCAGCCGCACCCCGACAGAGGTTCTCAGCCGCCTGCAGATAAAAGGCCTAGAACTGAGCAGACAGACACCCTCTCTTCAGATGAAGCCTCTGGGGATTCAGAGCACTCTGATACCCAGGAAGAATCCTTCAAGGCCTACGAGGACTCGGATGCTGAGGATTCAATTCTCTCTGCCTCCCCTCCAGAGGATATTTCTTTTGGTGAAGTTCTCCACTCCATGAGAGAACATTTTCAGTGGCAGGGTCAGGAATTTTCTGACTCCAGGAAAAGGCTACGTACCTTCCTTAAGCTACCCCAACACAGACCTTTAGCTATTCCTCCAGTGCTGGATGTCCTTGATGATGTATACTCAGACTCCAGTGCTTCGCCTGATTCTCTGCCTCCTGCTCCTGTCAAGCCTGACAGATATTACAGGGTCCCTGAAACCCATAAGCATCTCTTTAAGGCCCACTCTGTGGATCTAGAAACTATTTCACAGGGCCCCAAGGCAGTGGCTACTTCCTCGGCCAAAAACCGTCTGCCCGCTGACAGGGAAGCTAGGTCCTTGGAGAGATGGGGCAAAAAAGTTTATACCTCTTCCACCCTTGCCATGAGGTCACTCAACTGCCTTTTTCATATGTTTCAGTACCAGGATTACTTAATGGATGATTTGCAGAAAAAGTTAGCCTCTCCTGAGCCTATAGATAGAAAGGCATTGCAGGATCTGGTTCATAACACTCAGCAGGTTAGCAATCATTTTCTTCAGTGTGGTTATGATGCATTGGAAGCTTCATGTAGGGCAGCCATGACAGGGGCCGTTATTCGTAGACATGCTTGGTTGAAAGAACAGCCTCTGCCAGACCATGATAAAGTTAAGCTCCTGGATGCACCTCTGGAGAAACAGAAGCTTTTCGGTGCTAATGCACAGGATGTGTTGAAGTCTATTGAGGAAAAGGCTAAATCAGTACAGACTGTCAAGGATTTCCTCCAGGTTCAGCCCCCCAGATTCAGCAGGAATTGGCCTTCAAAGAATTGGTCCTTTCCAGACTCAGACAAGTTACAAAGGGGAAAAAACAGGCGTGCTCGAGGTAGAGGGCAATACCGAGGCTCCTACAGGGGCCGCCAATGGCAACCACCAAATCAGAGAAGTGGCGCAGGGAGTTCACCTGCCCCACAGGGACAATCACAATGACTTGGCTTTCACTCCGCCTACCAAGGCTCAAAGAGAAGCACCTCTAGGTGGAAAATTATCCTTATTCTCAAAGAACTGGCACATTTTAACCAAGGACAAATGGATTCTGGACATAGACAGAGGTTACATGTTCCACTTCCACACCTTACCAACGAGACAAGGCATGCCAAACCTGCCACAAAATCAAAGGGCAGAGGCTCTTTTACAAGTTTCAAAGCTGTTACAGATAAAAGCTATAGAAAAGGTTCCTCCTCAGGAACAAGGCCAGGGATTCTATTCAAGACTGTTCCTTGTTCCAAGAAAAGAAAAGCAATGGAGGCCTATACTGGACTTGTCCGTTCTAAACACCTATCTAATTGTGCCAAAATTCAAAATGCTGACGTTACAGCAACTCCTTCCCATGCTGGGCAAGGGGTCTTGGCTGGTTACTCTGGACCTCAAGGAGGCATACCTGCATGTCCCAGTCAGACACAGCTGCAGAAGATACCTCAGATTTCTTGCAGGAACAGAGCATTATCAATTCTCAGCATTGCCGTTTGGCTTATCTACTGCGCCCAGAGTGTTCACGAAATGCCTGGCATCAGTAGTTGCACATTGCAGACTCCAAGGGATTCAAATATACCCTTACCTGGACGACTGCCTCATACAAGCAGGCAGCAAACAAACCTTGGTAAAAAACTTGGACTATGTCATTCAGTTGCTACTGGCTTTGGGATACACAGTCAACATTCAAAAATCAAGACTATTGCCATCCCAAAAGATTATTTTTCTAGGGGCAAACCTGGACACACAATCACAAATGGCTTTCCTCACAGAGGAGAAACAACAGCATTTACCAGACTACTTCAAAAGCCTAGCAAAAGTTACCCAGCTGACCGCAAGGAAGATCCTGCAGGCCCTGGGTTTCATGGCATCTTGCATTCTTCTGATCCCTCTGGCAAGACTACACATGAGAAAGTTACAATGGTACCTAAAAAGCTTATGGTCTCAACACAGCCACAACCTAGAAGACGTAATACCACTCATCCCATGCCTGCAAAGGGAATTTTTGTGGTGGGCTCAAGCAAGCCATTTAAACCAAGGCATGCCTTTCAACAAAGTTCAAGCAAGTCAAACCATTACAACAGATGCCTCAGATCATGGATGGGGGGCACACACGGAGGACAGATGCATTCAAGGTCAATGGACTCCCACGGAAATGTCTCTGCACATAAATCAAAGAGATGTTGGCAGTGATGCATGCGATAGAAGCCTTTGGAAAATCTCTTCAACAGGGCCATCTGCTAATAAGGACAGGCAACACCACGGTCATGTGGTATATAAACAAACAAGGAGGCACTCATTTGTATCCCCTCTGCAGACTAACAATAGCTCTTTGGGAAAAGTCCCTGAAACTGAACATTCATTTGCAATCCCAGTTTGTTCCGGGCAAGGACAATGTTCTGGCGGACAGGTTGAGCAGAGATTTTGTGGATCCACACGAATGGATGCTGCATCCACACATTTTCTCACAAATAACTGCATGGGGAAGACCGGACATAGATCTCTTTGCTTCTCCTCACAATCACCACCTGGAAAGGTTCTGCTCAAGAATACACCATCTTCTAGCCTGGAAAATGGATGCCCTCTCCTTCAGCTGGAATGCCCTAAAAATCTATGCATTCCGTCCTCTACCACTACTGACCAAGGTGTTACTGAAGATCAAAGCAGAGCAACCAAAAGGAATATTGATAGCTCCAGACTGGCCGAGGCAGCATTGGTATCCCTTGCTACTGAGCATAACTCACACCAAACCGTGGCCCTTGCCCCAATGGCCACTGCTCCTAACTCAACACAACTACGGGGCTGTTCATCAAAACCTGCAAACATTACAACTGACAGCTTGGAGGGTTACATGACTTTTCCCCATGTCCCCCTCTCCGAAAAGGTTCAGGAAATCTTACTGGAAGCACGCAGACCTTCCACCAGAAAAACCTATTCGGCCAAGTGGAAGAGATTCATCATCTGGAATGCCAAAAAGGGCCAGGATGCATTAGTAATGAGCATACCTCATATATTAGAATACTTGGCAGAAATGTTTCATAGTGGCCTCTCATATTCTTCCATTAAAATTCATGCTTCAGCAATCTCAGCAAATTACAACTGTGACCCACCTGTGTTTTCGCTTCCCTTGCTAAGACAGTTTCTAAGAGGGATAAAGAATATCAAACCTCCCAGAAAACCACCAGTTCCTGCATGGGACCTCAACTACGTCTTGGAAAAATTAACTCTTCCTCCTTTTGAACCAGCAGCATCTTCAGAAATGCAATTTCTCTCCTGAAGACAGTCTTCCTGTTGGCAGTTACCTCAGCAAGAAGGGTCTTGGAGATACAGGCCCTCATGGCAGTACCTCCCTTTCTCATCTTTCATCAGGACAGAGTTTCTCTAAGGACCAATCCTTCATTCATGCCAAAAGTGATATCCGGGGTGTCTCTAAATCAAGCAATTCACCTGCCTACTTTCTTCCCCAATCCTCAAAATAAAGGGGAAAAGCTGCTACATACTTTGGACATACACAGACAACTATGCTACTACTTGGACAGAACAAAGACCACCAGGAATTCTGACCAACTTTTTGTAGCTTATGCTGCCGGAGTGCAAGGAAAGGCAGTCTCCAAACAAACAATTTCAAAATGGATTGGACACTGCATCAGATTCTGTTACTCCTTCCATGGAAAGGGTGTGCCAGCCAATATTAGGCCACACTCAACCAGAGCTATAGCCACATCCATAGCCTTTCTAAGAGGAGTGGCTACAAAGGACATTCTAGAGGCTGCTACATGGAGCTCCGTGCATACATTTACCAGACACTACAACCTGCCTTTATACTCCAGATCCCGAGCAGGCTTTGCATCTGCAGTCCTGCAGGGTCTTTTAGCTACACCATCCCTTGCTTAGATCCTACCACCCCCAGCTTGGCTATGGTATTCAACCCATATGTCAGGACTGCAGTTGCATTCGTGAAGGACATAGTACAGTTTTGTACCTACCATAAATGTAGATGTCCGATAGATATGCAACTGCAGTCAGGTTTTCCCTCCCTCCAACCCCTCTGCTTTTTTCCCTTGGGTCCATTCCCCCTCTCCTTTTTAGCTGGGGTTATCTATTATGGTGTATTTGTTTATTACTGTTGTGCATGTCTGGAATTTTTTGCTTATCCATTCACAAATTTAGCCTTCCTTGGAGGGCACCTGGCATCTGGGGCAAGAAACACTGAAGAAGATGGCGTCGGCGGATGCCTTTATACTCCAGACGCTCTGACGTCGGGGAGGAGGCGACATCAGCCGACGCCGGACCCAGACTTTGGAATCCGGCCGACCGAAGGGCTGCCTGAGGCAGGACAACCCATATGTCAGGACTGCAGTT
Source organism: Protopterus annectens (assembly GCF_019279795.1). Taxonomy (NCBI): domain Eukaryota; kingdom Metazoa; phylum Chordata; order Ceratodontiformes; family Protopteridae; genus Protopterus; species Protopterus annectens. The sequence continues at coordinate 627,768,283 of NC_056749.1, forward strand.
GCATATCTATCGGACATCTACATTTATGGTAGGTACAAAACTGTACTTTTGTTCTGCTTGTAAAAATAACTTGCCTCCGACAAGATCATTCCAAAAACTGATTTAACTTCATTATGAGTTATATCTAATTTTAATATTAAGATCTATACAATATTTCAATTCGTAGACATGTAGCAATTTTCTAACATTTTAATCCTTTAATCTCTTCCTGGTAAGGTCTGGATTTTTTTCTTTGCAATTTAGCTGATTACAGAAATGAGGAGATGTGAGTGACAACAAAATGCATTTACAACATTAGTAGTATCTTGTCACCCAAAACTGCAAATCTTCTTGAGAAGGTGTAGCATGTTTTTATAACATACAAGTGATAACATAACCAGTGAAAGGGGAGGGTTATATATTGAGCGTATTGGTTTAATGAGAATAGCATTTATAACTAAAACTAATGTCTTTCGGCTTTTCCCAGTTAGGGGTCGCCACAGCGGAACCTCGGTCTGCTAATGATTGGCAGTGGATTTTTACAGTGCTTAGGTGCCAGCCCGATGCCCAACCTTCAAAGAAGGCACACCCATTCACTCACGCACCTACCTGCATATCTTTAAACTTCGTTCGACCGCAGGGAGGACATGCGGACTCCACACAGAAGGTGCTCCAGCCGAGAATCGAATGGGAGAACCTCTTGCTGTGAGGCAGCAACGCTAACCGCTGCACCACCGCGGCCCAAGAATATCATTTATAACAAAGACCAAAATAGGTTAAGGTCTTAACAATGATATACATAGGCTCTGACATAAAGTGCTGTAACACTGGAATAAGAGGCATTTCCTTTGTTGAATAAAGCAGAATTCTCATCATTTTCTTTCGGCTGTTCCCGTTAGGGGTCGCCACAGCAGATCACCTGTTTCCATTTCTTCCTGTCCTCTGCATCTTGCTCTGTCACACCAACCACCTGCGTGTCCTCTCTCACTACATCCATAAACTTTATCTTAGGCCTTCCTCTTTTCCTGTTAGCTGGTAGCTTCATCCTTAGCATCTTTTTTCCCAATATACTCCGCATCCCTCCTCAGCACTTGTCCAAACCAACGTAATCGTGCCTCTCTGGCTTTGTCTCCAAACCTTCCAACCTGGGCTGACCCTCTAATATATTTATTCCTAATCCTGTCCACCATCGTCACACCCAGTGCAAATCTTAACATCTTTAATTCTGCCACATCCAGTCAAACTCCTGCCTTTTTGTCAGTGCCACTGTCTCCAACCCATATAACATAGCTGGTCTCACTAACCTCTTGTAGACCTTCTCTTTCACTCTTACAGGTACTCGTCTGTCACAAATCACTCCTGACACTCTTCTCCACCCACTCCATCCTGCCTGTACTCTCTTCTTCACCTCTCTTCCACACTCACCGTTACTCTGAACTATTGACCCCAAGTATTTAAACTCATCCACCTTCACCACCTCTACTCCTTGCATCCTCACCATTCCTCTATCCTCCCTCTCATTCACACACATATATTCTGTCTTAGTCCTGCTGACCTTCATTCCTCTTCTCTCTAGAGCATATCTCCATCTCTCCAGGGTCTCTTCCACCTGTTCCCTACTCTCACTACAGACCACAGTGTCATCTGCAAACATCATAGTCCACGGGGACTCCTGTCTGATCTCGTCTGTCTACCTGTCCATCACCATTGCAAATAAGAAAGGGCTCAGAGCTGATCCTTGATGTAACCCCACCTCCACCTTAAGCACATCCGTCACTCCCACCGCAAACCTCTAATACAGAAAAAAGTGTACTGGTGATCCTATTATTTAACAGGCAAGATAGGTACTCCCTAGACTTCCTCAAGGCTTCTTTTCCATCTGACTAGTTAGGAAATTGCTTTAAAGGAAAATTATATTTTGTTTTACTGTTTATCTGGAGTTACCTTAATAATTACTTCTTGTTGATGCTGCAAAAATACCTTCAAATTTTTGTTGATGCTACAAAAATACCTTCAACTTTTTCTGCTTGAACTCCACATATTCCTTTCATTCCTTTCTGTCTGGCACACTGATGAATTTAAGATTATTATGTTGAAATCTGTTCTCCACATGAAACATTTTTAATGTTCTCTTCAGACCTTTTGATTTAGGTGGAAATAGAATAGTTTTGTGCCAATAATTCCATTGAATGCATTTCAGTCCTCTGAGTTCCACTTTTTTATTGCTATCTCCTCCTCCAGAATGCTGGTACACTGAAGGACTTCATTAAACATTAGAGTCAGTAAGTTGAAGGAATTGTGTAGAACAGAAAAGTCTTTTTCAAGATTGCCACATGCATGGGTGACTTTGGATTTAGCTTGGGAAACTGTATTCATATATCTACTCTGTTTATGATGATAAAGCAGCAGCCTTGCATAGTAAAAATAGTCTGCTCAGCTGAATGAACAGTAGACATCTTTTCTTTAATAGATGTGATTATAACCGGAAATTGCTAATAAAATTAACTTGTACTCCCAGACAAGACCTTGATCTAAAATAGCACATGTAGGTATCCAGTGCTTCCCCAACTGTGTCCATTTACTTCAAGAAGTTAGCATTAAGTGGAAGGCTCCAGTACCAGAAATGTGATTCATTCCACACTGAGAAGTTTAAAAAGGGTACAATATTTATGCATGTATTCTACATGTTTCTCAAAAGTAATATTTAAATCCATTTAATGTTTTTAGTTTTCTTAAAGAGGAAAAATGCAACATAGCAACACTTAGAAATTCAGGAATTACTGTAAGCCAAAAATAGATTTGCCTTTTATGTGTCGCTGTGTCAGTACAGAATTATTTGTAGCAGTACTACACTGTCTTTTGTGAGCAGAACAGGAAGTGTTCTCCTTTGTCCTCCTTTATCATGGCTTTGTCCTCCTTTGGGTTCGTAGGTATCTGGTAACCCTATGTAGCGGGCAGTACAGTTGGATGAGGTCAAGTTATATAACCAGGTAGAGTCTTGTAATGAACTTTCAGTTCTGATAAGAAAGGTAAGAGATTATGAGAAGCAAGAGTTACCTTTAGGTGTGGGACCAAGGCCCGATGAAACATGGTCAGTGTACTGAAACTAGTTTGGTGGGCGTTTGGAGGAGAAAACCTTAGTGCTTAAGGTTTTAGAAGGTCATATGTAGGTGCATCTCTGGTTTGAAAGCTACTTGGGGTGTCTCATTCTTGAAAAATGTAAATAGCTGAGAGGCGAATAGAAAAGGCAGCAGTTTGTTTCAAAGGTAGCTATTTAAATTTGTCAATTGTTTTTGCAGTGGTGGTCATTTCTTGGGGAATAATTTATCTGCACATAATGTTTAAAATGGATTGAATGGTGAATGGATTTCTTTTAGAGGCTTTGGCAGTCTGAGTGAGGCAACATTTTAGCTGAGTCAGTGAGATATCTTTACCTATGGCATTTCTACAGTGTTTGGAAAGAAAGGGGAATGTTATGTTAGCCCCCCAGAATTAGAGAGACTTTTTTTTTTTTTTATCGTGTGTGTGTATGTAGTCCAGATAGTGATGGATGTTTAGGAATGAGTCCAAACAAATCAGATAAATGGAAATGTAGGAAGAGGTCTAACTAAATCATGAACCGGGGGGGGTCCAACCAACCACATTTTCCGAGCTGAACCCTTGTTAATGTTTGCCTAAGAATGTTAGTTTGGCAGTAAAGAAAAAAATCAGTGAGGTTTAATAAGTATATCAAAGCCAAACAATTATAACTAGATGTGGTCATAACCACAGGAATAATGGAAATTCATTTGAAAGAGGAAAAACACAGTCAGTATCTTGGCTATCTGTATTAATCCCAAAATGTTGGCACAAAAGAGTAGGTATAGTGAGCTAACTAAAAAGGTACAGAACTAGGCAATGGGGAGTATAACCTGTTTGCTGTTTATAGTTTAAATGAGTCAGGTGGAAAGAGTAGAACACTGGAGGAACAGCAGGTGGTCTGTGTGCACTGATGGTTGACACAGATTAAGAAATGACCCCTGAAGTCAACCAGTCATCTGGGGTGGAAAAGAATGGGTCTAGTGCAAGTTGTCCACAGATCACCCTTGCATAACTAGTATGTTTCAGTCAGTTCACCCAGTTTACACTTGAAGGACCAAATATCCAGTAAGCATCCATAATGGAAAATAATTTCACTGCATTATCTCCTTTGCAAGGAGCTGCACATTCTGCCCCCCCTTGAAACTTTATGGTTGCAGTACATTAGTGAAAAGTGTCAGCTTGCCCAAAGCATCACTCACACACGTCAGTCATTAATGGGATAAAATAAAACATACAAGTTATTTTATAGAAACAAAACTTTTCTGTGAAGTAGTGCAGTATGCATTACCAGAATATTGCAAAACAACCTACTGAAAGTGATGCATTGCAAACTTAATAAAAAAAAAAAAAAAAAAAATCCAGCGCACCACTTTTGACTAAATCCACTTTTTCTGTTAGTACACTCAGCAAAGTAGGTTATGAGTATTTTTTTTTTTTTGTCAAAAATGTGCTTATGGAAAATGGTTTCACTCAACACAACTGCTATTCAAATATCTGAGTTATCTCATGTCTACAGTTTTCCCTAGGGTGGGAAGATTAGTGTGGTGCACTTTGATTATCTGATTCTGAGGTTGGTAGGATTGGAGATTTGGGGAATTAGTACAGTAGAGCTAGCAGAACTAGAGATGAAGTGCATATCTGCACTGGTATGTATACTGTGTTGTCATTGGTATTCTGTTTGTGGGCTTATCAGGAAAAAAGCATTGAAGACCTGTCCTCTTGAGTGGAGTAACCGGCCCTCCTACACATTTCAAACCAGATTTTGCTAACCAGACCTTCAAGGAAAGTACCAGTTGCTCACTCATGGGTATAATTTGACTGTGTTAATTCTACTGGGTAAAAAGTAGAAGTGAAAATGAAATTTAATATATGGGTTATGCTATGAAATCGTCAGAAAGATGGTACTTGAACTGCCGGGTAGACTGCACTGCAAAGAACTGCATTGGACAAGCTTTGTGACAGCTTTGAAAGATTGTAAAATGCTTTGTGCTGACAAGGACAAGAAAAATGTGGCAGATTAGTGTCTTATAGTTTGTAAAGTTGAGAAATGTAAACTTAACTTCCCACCACTGTCCCTTTCTCACTTCACAGCTCCTGCTTGTTTTTTCATTAACGGGTCATAAATTGGTAATTTTCAGGACAGCAAACCCCCATTCCATGTTACAAAGAATTATAAGTCACTATTTATAACTCCTGTTTTGGTTCTTGAAATAGATTCCAAGATGGTTAAGGGTTTCACTAACCTAACCATAATCAAAGTGGAGTTGAAACTGTGAAACGACCACATAGAACGGCTTTACAGAGCTTCTGAAGGGAAGGTTTGTGTTGAGTTTAGAAGGCAGACTTAAGGTGGTAAGATATTTTGAGCTACATCAGGTCCAAGTCTTTTTTGTAAACTGGGTTAATATTTCCTTTGTATTTTTTGAAAATTATAGCTGCATCTAGTGTTTATCATTTTATTCTACACCTAAACTGTTGGGGGACGAAATTTAATAAAGATTTATTTTGTACTCAAGAGTTGATGAGAAGCGAGAAGCTTGAAGCCTGTGGTTCCCTCTGCAAGAGTGTGAGATTACCTTGTAAACAAAATATCCATGCAAGTGTGTCAGAGGAATGTTTTTGTGAAACATTGCATCTTGCTAGTGTAAGATTTTTTGAAGAGGTTTCACAACACTGGTCTGAAGGAATGCTGTGTGAAAACTGTTCTGGGGACAGAATATTCATTATGTGGTGGTGGTGGTGTTGGGGCAGTTCTTTTCACACGATTCAGCAGCCTCAGATTTGATGATACTATGTAACGGGGTGCATTGAATAAAGCCCCCATGCATTTAATGTTAACTGGTAAGCCCACTAGACACAACTCTCCTTTAAGGAAGACTCAGAAGCACTTTCTGGTTAAGATACTTCCTTAAAATCGCACAGTAAACAAATGGAGGTGGAAAGAAAATCTAGCCATATACCCCTAGCTCTGGGTACCATCTCATTAACAGATCAGAACCTTAATCCTCAGCACTGCCAAACTCCCCAGTTTGTCTCTCATAAAACAAAAATGTCCGAGAGGTTTCTGTTAATATCTTTTCACATTGCTTGCATCCCAAAAACAAACTTAGTATTGTCCCATAACATTTATGCCCTAGTCATTTTGAGGAATTCATGTGTCATTGGTTTTAGACTGTGTATGTCATTCTTACTGTGCATTTATGAAACCACTTAAGCACACACAAGTGCTTGCAGGGATGAGTTATTTAAATTGCAGATGTTTTCCCATGTGCCTCCTTTATTATAACCTTTTGTAATTATAATCTTAAATCTCTGGGTTTAAAGCTGTAATTGCTACTTTAGGAACAATTAATTAACACAGAGAGCTGTCTTGTACTTGATATACAAAGTGTTAGTAAATAAGTAAACTGTGCCGTCAGGTCTGTTTGAGTTATGCACAGTACAGAAGATTGCATAGACTTAAGGAATATGGAAAGGTAATGCTTTTTCTTGGAGGAAGATTGCACAGTGAGTGTAGTCCTACACCTCGTCGGGCCAGACATCCTTTTTTTTTTTTTATTTGGCTTACCTTGGTGAGGCAGACTGTGTGTGTGTGTGTGTGTGTGTGTGTGTGTGTGTGTGTGTGTGTGTGTGTGTGTGTGTGTGTGTGTGTGTGTGTGTGTGTGTGTATGTGTGTGTATGTATATGTGTATATATATATGTATATGTATATATTTATGTATATATATATATATATATATATATATATATATATATACACACACACACACAAAGGAAATGATTTTCTGCAGCTACAGCTCTTACTCTTATGATAGCTGTGTTTTATCAGAGACTTTCTATTTTCTAAACCAGTGAAGGCTTCAAGAGTACAGGTGACTGGAAAACAGCTTTGTTTGGTGCTATACATGCAATCTGACAATTTAGTCACAAGATTTTATTGGATGTTCTTCGTGTTTCACTGTTGCAGTCATCACATTTGGGTTATCTGCCTGCAGGTGGCCCTCAGCCTGTCTGAATACCAGAGTCCTGGATTCCTACATTGGATGCTGTCTCTTCTTCCATGACGTCAGGTCGTCAGGGGTATAAAACATGCAGCAGACGCCATTACATCAGTCTTTCTTGCCGCGCGGTGACCGAAGCAGAAGCAGTTCGCAAGTGCCGGTTGGCAGACTCCGGAAATTTTCGTTTTCAAGTTTCAGAACCGAAGTCTTCAAAAAAGCTAAGTACACAGTTGGGGATCCTTTTTGTTGTTCTTAACCGATGTCAGGAAAAGTTAACAATTGAGTTACCTGTGGAAAGCAAATACCTCCTAAAGATTTTCATTTGTACTGCATTCTTTGCCTAGGCCCAGACCACGATTTCCCTCGCTGTCGGTTTTGTGCCTTGTTCAACCCCAGAATTATTCGTCGTCTGTCTATATTTGCAGCAAATTATTTTGGTGCTTGGTTTAACTATCCAGAAATGGCTTCGGTAAGCCATCCGACTACTGATATTCTGAAAAAACTTAAGGATAAAGACAGAGACCGCATAGGTCCAAAACTGCCGACAACGCTTCCATTAAGCTAGTCGCCAGTCCGTCTGTATTCAATGAGGTGCTTTTGCAGTCCCTGATAGCTGCTATTTTCAGATTCGCAGGCCTCTTCTGAGACCCATTCGGAGTCCGGTATGCCGCGAGATGCTTCTTAGACTGTGGAACCTGCGGATGTTACTACCTTGGATGGGTCCGGAGCCGCTGTGCAGGCACCGGCTTCTGAGGGTGCATTCAGGCCTACAGACTTGCATTTTAAACAGATGCCATCTTCTTCATCCAGGCCTAAAACTCAACCCACGCCTAGAAAATCGACGTCCAAACCACATGCTCAGGCCCATATGCCTAAAAAAACAAATGCTTAGAATAGCTGAAGACCTTATTACTTTAATTAGGGGAAACCAGCCTTCCCCCTCTAAGAGACCTAGAACTGATTTTCCTTCTGATTCTTCTGATCAGGAATCTACTTCTGTTTCTTCTGATTACCAGGGTTTGTCCCTTTCTACTTATGAGGATTCTAATGCAGAGGAGTCCATTCCCCTCTACTTCCCCTCCAGAAGATTTCATTTTTGGTGAAACCTTGCACACTCTTAGGGAGCATTTCCACTGGGAAAGCCGGGATTACTCTGACTCCAAAAAGAGACTTAGGGAATTCCTACTTCTTCCTCAACGTAGGCCTTTAGCTATCCCTCCTGTTTTGGACATTGTAGATGATACTTTCTTGGAATATAGCATTTCCCCAGACATTTTACCTCCAGCTCCCAGAAAACCTGATTGGTATAGTACCTGACTCTCATAAGTTCCTCTTCAAGAATCCTACTGCTGATCCAGAGACCATTTCCCAAGGACCAAAGGGCATTAAGGCTACTGCTACCAAAAACCCTACCCCTTCTGATAGAGATTCTAGAGCCTTGGACAGATTGGGTAAGAAGGTATATACTTCTGCTACTTTAGCCATTAGGGCTTTAAATTGCCAGTTTCATATGTTAAAGTATCAGCAGCATAATATGGGGCTGCTTAAACAGAAAATGATGTTGATTCCTGATTGTGCAGAACACAAATAATTACAGGATTTAATGCATTCTGCGGAACAAGTTGGTAAACATATTTTGCAGTGTGGTTTTGACTCTTTAGAAGCATCTTGCAGGGCTGCTGCCACTGGGTCTGTACTTAGAAGGCATGCATGGCTTAAGGAGCAAAACTTGCCAGATCATGTTAAAGCTAAATTGTTGGATGTTCCCTTAAAACAAGACCACCTGTTTTGCAAAAAAGCAGAAAAAGTCCTTAAAAAGATGAAGGAAAAAGATAAATCTATGCAAACTGCTAAAAACTTTCCTGCAAGTACAGCCTCCCAGATTTAGTAGGCATTGGCTTTCAAAGAATTGTTTCTTTCCAGCCACTTCCAGGCTTTCTCAGTCCAAACCCAAGAATAGCAGACCACCTAGGTTGCAGTCTCAGGCTACGCACAGGCCTAAACAATGGGGGGGCCCCCACTTCCAAAGCAGGTAGTAGTAAGACCACCCCACCCATGGAAAAATGGCACAGTGACTTTACCTTAACCCTTCCAAGCCCTGCTCAACTACCTGCTCCCTTAGGAGGAAAGCTCGCCCTGCATGCAAAAAACTGGGAACTCTTTACCCAGGACAATTGGGTTTTGAATATAGTTTCCCTAGGATACAGATTCCACTTCACACCCTGCCAACCCCAAACGGTTGGCCAGACCTATCCCCAAATCAGTGGGCAGAGGCTCAACAGCCATTTCTGTCTCTTCAGGGCTATTCAACCTGTTCCAGCAGAAGAAAGGGGACAAGGTTTTTATTCAAGACGTTTCCTGGTACCCAGAAAAGACAGCTCCTGGCATCCTATCCTGGACCTCTCTATTCTAAACACTTTTTTGGTAATCCCAAAATTCAAGATGCTAACGCTTCAACAGCTGCTTCCTATGATAGGCAAAGATGCCTGGTTGGCAACCTTAGACTTAAAGGAAGCTTACCTGCACATTCCAATAAGGGAATCGTGCAGGAAATACCTACGCTTCAGGGCAGGCTCCATGCACTTTCAGTTCTCTGCACTTCCCCTTGGCTTATCTACTGCACCCAGGGTATTCATAAAGTGTCTAGCTCCAACCATTGCATTTTGCAAGCAGAGAAATATTCATATATACCCATACTTGGACGATTGTCTGATTCAGGCAGAAAGTCAGGAGTTGCTATTAAAGCATCTGGCATTCGTAAAGAAACTTCTAAACTCACTGGGGTACACCATAAACGAAAATAAATCTCACCTAGTACCCTGACAACAAATTGTATTCCTGGGAGCAAGCTTGAACATAACTTCCCAGATGGCTTTTCTCACTCCAGAGAAACAAGTTTATTTAATAACCTACTTCAAACAACTGGCCACAAAAACCCAGCGATCTGCAAGGAAAATTCTGCAAGCCCTGGGGTTCATGGCCTCTTGCATTCTACTAATTCCATATCCAAGACTGCATATGAGGAAACTGCAATGGTATCTTAAAAAGCCTATGGTGTCAACATTCTCAGGACCTGGAATCAATGATTCCTATTATTCCTTATTATAAAGACAGAGTTCTTTTGGTGGGCAGAGGCCTGCCACCTCAACAAAAGGCTCCCTTTCACTCTACCCCCCCTGCCGCCCAAACCCTAACAGACACATCCGACTATGCATGGGGGGAGGGGCTCACTTGGCAGGGCAGTGCATTCAGGGCAAATGGAACCCGAGACAGATGCACCTGCATATCAACCAAAAAGAAATGTTAGCTGTACAGAATTCCCTGACAGTCTTCAAGGACCACATTCTTCCAGGACAATTATTGGTAAAGACAGACAACACCACAGTTATGTGGTACATAAACAAGCAGGGGGGAACCCACTCGTACCATCTGCAGACTAGCCATGGCTCTGTGGAACACAGCCTTGAGCTACCAAGTGCACCTACAAGCTCATTTCCTGCCAGGCAAGCTAAACTCACTGGCAGACGACCTAAGCAGAAATTTCATGAACCCACACGAATGGAAACTGGAACCAAAAATATTCAACCTCTTGAACAGATGGGGGACCCCAGAGATAGACCTGTTTGCCTCCCCTCAAAACTACCAATTGGACAGATTCTGCACAAGGACTTCCCACAGTCAAGCTTGGAAAGTTGATGCCCTGTCCTTTATCTGGGAAAGCCTCTCAGTTTATGCCTTTGCTCCTCTGCCTCTCATCTCAAAGGTTTTGCTAAAGATCAAACAGGACAAATCAAGGACTATACTGATTGCAACGGACTGGCCACGCCAGCACTGGTACACCTCTTGCGTAGTATGACACTGATGGAACCATGGCACCTGCCTTGGACCCCTTCCCTGCTGTCCCAGCAGGCAGGCCAGATTCTGCACAGTTCGCTTCAAATCCTGAACCTTGCAGCCTGGCTAATTCCTTGAGCTCTCCAGTAGCATCCCTCAGGAAGCAGGTGCTAGATGTCATTCTGGAGGCAAGGAGGCCTAGTACTAGAAAATCCTGTGCTGAAAAGTGGAAAAGATACTGTTACTGGAGCCACACTTGGGGGATGGGCACAACAGTGCCCATCTTATCTCATATTCTTCAGTACTCAACAGAAATGCTCCACAAGAGCCTGTCCTTCTTGTCTATTAAAATTCATGCCTCTGCCATTTCAACACATTATAATTCTGAACCACCCCTCTTCTCCCACCCCCTGCTAAAGCAATTTGTCAGAGAGGCCAAAAATGTAAGACACCCCCCCCCCCCCAGGAGAGCCCCTACTCCAGCCTGGGACCTTGACTTTGTATTGGAAAAGCTCACTCTCCCTCCTTTTGAGTGAGCTGCAACTGCAGAGTTGAAATTCCTTTCTTGGAAAACAGCCTTCCTTCTAGTCATCACTTCAGCAAGAAGATTGTCTGAATTACAGGCCCTCATGGCAGTGTAGCCCTTCATTATCTTCCATGCAGACAGCGTTTCCCTCCGGACCAGTCCTTCTTTTATGCCCAAGGTGGTGTCTAGTGTGGCCGTTAATCAGTCCATTCATTTGCCTACCTTTTTCCCAAATCCACAAAACAAAGGAGAATGAATACTGCACTCTTTGGGCGTGCACATACAACTTAGATTTTATTTGTACAGGACTAAGCCTCTCAGAAAAGCTGAACAGCTGCTAGTTGGCTTTGCTGCAAGGGCAGAGGTGAAGGCCATTTCAAAACAAACCATTTCTAAGTGGATAGCCCATTGCGTTCATTTCTGCTATAAGCACCATGGAAAACCTACCCCACAGGGGATAATATCACATTCCACCAGGGCTGCATCTACCTCTACAGCCTTTCTCAGAGGTGTCCCCCACCAGGGGAATCCTAGAAGCTGCTACCTGGAGCTCTGTACATACCTTCACCAAGCATTACCACATGCCTGTTTTTTCTGAATCCCGAGCTGGTTTTGCCACTGCAGTCTTGCAGGGCTTAATAGCTGACCCTAATGCTCTCTAACTTCCTCCTCCCTTCCTTAGCTTTGGGATTCAACCTAGATGTGACGACTGCAACAGTGAAACATAAAGAACATAGTGCAGTTGTGTACACTTACCATAAATGTAGATGTTCGAGTGTATTCACTGTTGCAGTCATGGTTGCCCTCCCTCCAGCCCCCTGACTTCTCTTGGCTCTAACTTTCCTTCTTGTTTGGTGTATTTAAGTTTTCTGGTGTATTTGCTTTTTGTTGGAGGGGTAGCATGACATATAATTGCTTCCCATTGTGGAGGTACCTGACATCTGGGGCAAGAAAAATTGATATAATAGCGTCGGCTGCATGTTTTATACCCCTGATGACCTGACATCCTGGAAGAAGAGACAGCATCCGACGCAGGAATCCAAGACTCTGATATTCAGGCCAGCTGAGGGCTACCTGCAGGCAGATAACCCAAATGCAACAAAAGTAAGAGCACTGACAGTACCACAGCTGGGAAATTTATTACAAAAATAAAGAAAAAAATCAAAACAAAGTTACAAAGAATAAATCCTTGCAAAACAGTGGTAAGCGCTTTCAGGGATCTACCCCTTCATCAGACAACAGTTAAAAATCCTATAATTCATTAAATACTGAAGGTTAGTCACATGATGTTTCAAACTTTCAGTTGTATCCAATAAGGACATAACAATTAGTGCATCAGTACATATTAGCACAGTTATGCAAATAAAAAGACCAACTGCGGTGGTGGTGCTGCAGTAGCATTGTCGCCTCACAGTAAGACGTTGTCCTGTTTGATTCTCAGCTAGAGCGTCTTCTGTGTGGAGACATGCGTGAATGGTCGTAACTTCGTTGAAGGTTGTGTGTCAGGGCCGGCAACTCGACACGTAAAAATCAACTGCTAATCATTAGCGGACCAGAGTTCCGCTGTGGCGACCCCTAACTGGGAAAAGCCGAAAGACACAACAACATGCAAATAAAAAGACCATACACTAAAGGAATTATAGCTAAGATAAATGAGAAATGGGTATAACATTGTATGGTGTATAACTATGTATAACAAACCTGATAATCCTATGTGTATGTATATGTATATATATATATATATATATATATATATATATATATATATATATATATATATATATATATATGTATATATATATATATATATATATATATATATATATATATATACATACACACAATGCTAGTGCATCCAGTTTATATGGATACATACATTAAACATTTTAATATATATATATATGATTTTATATATATATATATATATATATATATATATATATATATATATATATATATATATGTATATATGTATATATATATATATATATATATATATATATATATATATGCGTATATGTATATATATATATATATATATATATATATATATACACACACACAATGCTAGTGCATCCAGTTTATATGGATACATACATTAAACATTTTAATATATATATATATATATGATTATATATATATATTTATATATATATATATATATATATGATTATATATATATATATAAATAATCTAAAATACCATGTAAAAATATATAGAAAAATGTATTGTAACATATTAAAAATCTAAAAATTCAAGAGAAACAATGTTTCAAAGGTCGAGCTTTTAAAAAAGGTTTAAGTGACGCCATTTGATTCAACCCTGGGGGCTTGTCTGCATTAAATCTAATAATCCATCTCTGCTCAGCAGCTTCTCTGTCATTTAGATAAATTACCTCACCTTAATTTCTCAGACAATATTTGTAAAACCAGAAATTTAAAAATATGTTCAGGTCCTGTATTCATGTTGTGCATAGCAATCGCACTATTCTCCTTGCAGTTCCTAATATCCCTATAATGTTCGAGGATCCTGTCCTTCAGGCGTCTCTTGGTCTTACCTATGTAGAAGCTGTAGCATACTACACAGTAGGCGATTTAGACCACGTTTGATGTGGTACAATCAGCATAGAGATTACTGCTTTGACTGAATTTCTTTGAGAGATGTGTAAAAGTCCTGCCATTGTGTATGTGTTTACATTCACCACAATTTCTACACATGTATGTGCCCAATCTATCTGATCTACTGACAGTATTTGTTGCAGCATTACTATAACATGGTTCATTTCTCAATGTTCTAGTGTTCCTAAAAGTGAAACTTGGCTTAGTACCAATTATACCCTGTAGGTTGTCAATAGTGGTTAGATAACCCAAATGTGATGACTGCAACAGTGAATACACTTAAACATCTACATTTATGGTAAGTGGTACACAACTGTACTATTTGCAGCTAATAATATCTTTGCAGTTTTGAAATGTCTGCTATGTTTAGTACTCCTTTTTTAACTGGTAATGGAATTAAAGGTGAATTCTTGCTAACTTGCATGCATAGGGACACATCTACTCTTTCCTTTTCTTGCATCGTGTTCTGATTTTACAAATTTCATTTTTTCCACAGGTCTATTTTTCATACTTTTGTCACACAAGTGTGTTATTACAGTAGAGTTAAATTTATTAAACCTTGCGGGCGCTTATTTGCAGTTTTGCCATTTGTCCTCCGTATTTGATCAATGCAATTTTAGAACTGTTTCCACAAAGACATCCTAATTGACCTAACTGTGCAATCATTTCCAGTATTGGATAGTGCACATACTCAGTCTGTAACTGACCATATTATGAAACATGTTAAGAAACTTGTCATCATGCTAAATCCAAAATCCTACCTCATCGTTCTGTTCCATAGAGCACCAACCTGCATTCAGCCACAGAGTGAGATGCCTGTATGGTAAAACTGTTATCCAAACTGAGTAAAACACTGTAAAGTTGTATTCTTTAAGCCTGCCTACTCATAGACCCTGGAAATCCCTGTAACTTGGTATAGTCCTACAGACCCTGGATATCCTTGTAGCTTGGTATAGCCCTACAGAACCTAGAAATCCTTCTAGCTTGGTATAGCCAATCAAAAGCTTGGTTTTCCACCCCATGATGTGAGTTTATTCTAGGACTGCTTCAGCGCCATTTTCCAACCCCTAGTGCTTAAGGACCCAGTCAGCTGTTTTTCTACACCAACGTTATGCTAGTACTGTCTTTTTTTTTTTGTGCTTTTTACCGATTTTGTGGTAAAGAAACTAAAAAAGCAAAGCAGTGTGCATAGCAATGATTTTTTAATTCACCAAACCAGTAGAATGTTTAGAAAATGTGTGGAATTACCTGTAAAGTTTGCTAGCCAGGAGTGATATTCTAAGCATATTTATTAACTGCATGTGGCAATTTTAACACTATAAGCTTGGCAACATAGTTTGCTGTGATATACTATTATGCTGTTTTTAAGACTCCTGAACAGAAGTGTTTCCTAACATTTAGCAAGTGGATTTAGCTGTACTGCCTTAATGCTGTAACTACTGATAGCATAAAACCACATAGAAAAAGCTGTGTATAATTCACTGAACATACCTGTGCTGTACACTACTGCTGTGACTGATAGTTGCAATTAAGTGTAGAGTAATGCAGAAGCTGTGGTACTACTAATATTACTGCATGCCCTGCCTGAATGTATAATACTGTTTGCATGCTATTATGTTAGTTATGTTCCATTTAGAATCCATGCACTGACTCTATGTACCTTACCAGGTCTTTCCACCCCACCTGTCCTTACCTCGAACGGCTTAATCTGTGCTGAAAATATCCTGAAAACTGAAAGAAAAGCATTCCTGCACTGCCCCTCGCTAAGGAAAAGGACTGCAAGGTCTATATCTTGCATGTAACTGTTGGGCTACTAAATTGTTTGGCTGAACTGGGTCTACAGCTAGCCTAGAGTCCATAGTAAAAGATAGCTTAACAGTCTTAGACTCCCTAGTCAAGCTGCTGTAATTAGTAATAAAAATGCATTCTACAGCTCAAACACCCTGTGTAACACATACCCCATTCTTACTTCATCTCACAGTTGCTAAAGAAGTAGCAAAATATCTGAATAAAACTCAGGTTAAAAGCTTGCTTTCTCCCAGCAGTCAGTGAAATTGTCTGGCTAAGCTACAAACTTTGTTTAATACAGTTTTGAGTACAACACAGCTCACTTTTCAAAGAATTGAGTAAAATTGGGTAAATTGGAGATCACTTTAAAAACAACTGAGTAAAATACTGTAAAGTTGTTGTATTCTTTAAGCCTGCATACTCTCAGACCCTGGAAATCCTTGTAACTTGGTAAAGCCCTGCTCCGCTCACCCTCTCCTTGCACTGACTCGCTTCATGCCCCACCCTGCCCCCAAATTCCACCCACCCCCACTGCTGCTAAATTTAAGCCCAATAAACTACTCCCCCTCTCCTACAACCTATCATTGATAACCCGCACCTCCATATGCCACCCATTCCTGCCAACAACCCCCTTAATTTTCCACCCACATTCCTTACCAAGTACCACTACTAACAAGATGAGACCAATTATGTTCCTCTCAGGTATACTGCCTGGGCTGTATCTCCTCACTATCTATGAAAACCAGCCCTATTGTGGCTTTCACCACCCTACATCTCATACCATCTCTGCTCCCACCTTGAGTGAATCAGACCAACCCCTAGCTCACTACAAACCTGTCCTCTCCACTTTTAACAACCACCAACTAACTAGTCCTCAGACCATCTCCCTCAAAACTAGATATGATCATAAAATAATAAAGTGCTGAAACTAATAATCACGGTGCAACTTACTCTGATGAGGGATGGAGGCATCCACCCTTACCCTGGACCCACCCTTCCCACAAGCTCCCAGCCCACTACCACCTTCAACATACGGCCAAATGCAAGGTCCCCTAACTCTCTCCTGACCTGTCACCTAAACATCAGGAGCATTAACAACAAGGTCCATAATCTTCATGCCCTTCTAGCCACCTTCTCGCCTGATGTGCTATGTCTTACAGAAACCTGGCTAAAACCAGGAACTAAAAATGATGAGGTTATCCCACCAGGGTACAACATACTTAGACTAGACCAAAACACCAGGAAAGATGGAGGAGTAGAAGTAGCAGTTCTGTTTAAAAACACAATAGATGTCACTCTAGTCCCACAGATACCCCCCTTGTTCAATAATGCAGAAGTCCTAGTTAGCAAACTACAGCTTAACAAAAGTAAATCTGTATTCATTGCCTGCATTTATATCCCCCCAGGCAACAATGCAAATACCCTAGAAGACTTCTTCCAATGGCATTCCTACACATATCCCCATGAAACTATGGTGTTAGGAGACGTTAATATTGACTGGAACAATTGTTCCTCTGAATCTCCCACCACCCATATAAACCTTCACTGCTATACCCAACTTGTATCCTCACCCACCAGAATAATAAGTTATAGTTATAGTTAATTCTTATAAGAGAAGCGCAGTCCGGGTCTGAACTGTCTGCAAACAGCTACAGTTAACTTTGAACCTAACACCACTCTTAAGTATTCAACTGTGGTACCACCTTTAACATTCTTATAAGAGAAGCGCAGTTCGGGTCTGAACTGTCTGCAAAAAGCTGCAGTTAACTTTGAGTATGTCTACCTGTTTGAGCCAATCTTCATTTTCCCCTGGAGAGCACTGTGCTTTGGCTGTAAGCAGCCCCCCCCCCCACCACCACCACACACATCTTCCACTTTCTCTTATTCCCTTCTGTTAGCAGATAGTATCCATAACTGATCATTACTGTGTGTTTGTTAATTTAAACTATGACCACAGTAGCCTACTGATACAAGGTTATCCTGTTTTTCCACCTGATAAATTAAGAAAAGACTTAGTTTCAGAGCAGTCCTTGGTCAATTGTGATTGTTTCTTAACACATACTTGTCTTGCTTTGGCTCATTAGCAGCAGTACAAAGAACTGCCTGCTCACACCCTTGTTCTCCCTCCCCTTCCCTGTTTATTACCTTAAGACAATCCCAGAGTTAATAAATATTACCTGTGGCAGGCACCATTTGTAAAACTACAATCCACTCTGCTACAGGCCCCATGAAGGCTCACTGTCTCTCCAATAAGTGTTTTACAACTGTAAATGCCTATTTATGTTGAATTGTATTAGACATTTTACAACTATATGTTTATGTTGAATTGTGCTAGACATCTAATATGTTTTATGCTTTATTATTGATGTTACTATGGCATGCTAGAAATTTTGTATGCACCACGTTGATGTTCTTCATCTCACATTGCTGCAGTCATAACCTGTGGGTAGTCCGCTGTCCTCGGTCGGCCCGAATACCAAAGTATTAGGCTGGCGTCGGTCATGGGCGCTCAGATCTGACGTCAGTGCGCCATGGTATTAAAGCGCATGACCGACGTCATATCCTCAGTCTTTTTTGCCGCATGGTCCGAAGCAGAAGCAGCGTTTGCAAGTGCCGTTCGGCGTTCTGAAATTTTCGTATTCCGAGTTTCAGACCGATACCAAGTTGGGCTAAGTACCCCGTTGGGGAATATTTTTGTTTTTTCTTGCCTCAGTTATTTCCGGATGTCAGAAAAAGTGAATAATTGTATTTCTTGTGGGAAACTGATACCGCATAGGGATTACCACTCTCTCTGTATTCCTTGTTTGGGGCCTGAGCACGACTTAGTCGGGTGTCGCTTTTGTGCTAGATTTAATAAGCGCACCATTAAACGTAGGTTGGATTGCACTAGGCTTGTCTTCGGTAAGCGGTGTAATTACAATATGCCGTCGGATCCTCCGACGCCCGCTACCGCTAAGAAGCACAAAGAAAAATCGTTAAGGTCCAAGCAGGATGAGTCGTCCGTTCCGGACGCCGGTTCTTTAGAAACTACGGTGGAATCTGTAGATCCAGCCGAGGTTTCAGCTGAGTCTCGGGGGGAGACGTTAATTTTGCAAGATGGGGCCTCTCAGGTTGCTGTACTCCCTTCTTTGCCTAAGGTGGTTAGGCCTTCTCCTTCTGTCTCTAAGGTACCTTCCAAGGTCAGGCCTGGTTTGCCTTCCTCTGGTGCCAGTCCTAGTTCTGCAGGTTCTGTGCCTAAAAAACACATGCTTAAAATGGCAGAAGATTTAATTTCCTTAATCAGGGGTTCTATGCCCCCTCCAGATAAGAGGCCTAGGGTGGAACCAGAGGTGGAATGTTTGGAACAGGCTTCAGATTACTCAGAGTCTTCGGCTGAAGACATTCAGGATTTTCCTCCTTATTCTGATTCAGACGCAGAGGATTCCAGTCCTTCTGCTTCTCCTCCAGAGGATTTTTCTTTTTCAGAAACCCTGCATTCTATGAGGGAGCATTTTAAATGGGAAGGTCAGGATTTCTCAGATTCCCGAAAGAGGCTTAGGGAATTTTTGTTTTTACCACAACATCGGCCCTTGGCTATACCTCCTGTTTTGGATGTTGTTCAGGATGTTTTCTCTGAGGCTTCCCTTAATCCAGACTCCTTGCCTCCTGCGCCAGTTAAACCAGATAGGTATTACAGAGTGCCTGAGGCTCATAAATATCTGTATAAGAGCCCTAGGGCTGACCCAGAAACTATTAGCCAGGGACCTAAGGGTGTCAGGGCTTCTGTTGTAAAGAATCCAGTTCCTATGGATAAAGATTCTAGAGCTTTGGATAGGTGGGGTAAAAAAGTGTATACCTCTTCCACTCTAGCACTGAGGGCTTTGAATTGCCAGTTTCATATGTTGAAGTACCAGAATTTTCTCCTTACTCAGTTAAAATCTAAGGTGGATGCTTTGGCAGAGGGCATAGAGTGTAAGGAATTACAGGATTTGGTTCATGCCTCTGATCAGGTGGGTAAGCATTCTTTGCAATGTGGTTTCGATGCTTTACAGGCTTCTTCCAGGGTGGCTGCCACTGGTTCAGTTATTCGCAGGCACGCCTGGCTTAAGGATCAGAATTTGTCAGAGCATGTTAAAGCTAGAATTCTGGATGCTCCTTTACAGTCTGAAGTTTTGTTTGGTTCTCCTGTGGAGTCTGTCATGAAGAAAATGGAAGACAAGGCTAAGTCTATGCAGACTGTTAAAGATTTTTTTGCAGGTGCAGCCCCCTAAGTTCAGCAGGAATTGCTTCTGATTTACAGTCTAGGGGCAGATCTAGACGTGGTAGGGGCAGAGCTCAGGGTTCTTTCAGGCCTAGAACGTGGAGTTCCCCTGCACAATCTACAGGTGAGGGCAGGGGCCAGTCCTTTCGTAAACAGGCCCAATGACCTGCATCTTCAGCTGCCAGATCCTTCCTGTCTGGCAGCTCCTTTGGGAGGAAAGTTGGCACTCTTCAAGCAAAACTGGCTTTTAGTCACCCAGGACAAATGGGTGTTGGACATTATAGACCGAGGCTACAAGTTTTATTTCCACACATTGCCTCCTTTCAAAGGCATGCCAGACGTTCCTCCTCAGCAAAGGGTAGAGGCTCACAGACAGATTTCTTTACTTCTTCAGATGGGGGCTATACAGCAGGTACCTCTGTCAGAAGTGGGCCTAGGATTTTATTCTCGCCTGTTTCTTGTACCAAAGAAAGGAAACACTTGGAGGCCAATTTTGGATTTATCTATCCTCAACACATACCTGGACATTCCAAAATTCAAAATGTTGACGTTGCAACAACTTCTGCCTCTGTTGGGCAAAGATCACTGGATGGTAACTCTGGATCTCAAAGAGGCTTATCTTCATGTTCCTATCAGGCCCAGTTGCAGGAAATTCCTGCGTTTTCGGGCTGGGACTTTACATTATCAGTTCTCTGCATTGCCCTTTGGCTTATCTACTGCGCCCAGGGTGTTCACAAAGGTTCTGGCTCCGGTGATAGCCTTCTTAAGGTTAAGAGGAATACAAATTTATCCTTATTTGGACGCTTGCCTGATTCTTGCTCAGGACAAAAACAAGCTTCTTCACCATCTACAGTATGTTATGGCAGTGTTAAGGTGCCTAGGGTATTCTGTGAACGAAACAAAGTCCAGTCTAGTACCCTCTCAGGAAATGTGCTTTCTGGGTGTGAGACTGAATACAGCTTCCCATATGGCTTTTTTGACCCTGGACAAGCAAAGGAACCTTACACTTTACTTCCAACAATTGTCTCTACGGTCCATGCTGACTGCAAGGACAGTCCTTCAAGCCTTGGGGTTCATGGCATCTTGTATTCTGGTGCTTCCCAATGCCAAACTGCATATGAGGAAGCTACAATGGTATCTCAAAAATGTATGGACGCAACACTGTCACGATCTGGACACTGTCATTCAAATAATACCTTGCATTCAAAAGGAATTTTTGTGGTGGGCTCAGGAATGTCACCTAAACAAGGGACTCTCTGTGACCCGACCAGAGGCGAGTCAGATCTTAACGACAGATGCCTCGGACAAGGCTTGGGGAGCACACCTCCATGGAAAATGGGTTCAAGACACGTGGCCTGCCAGACTTCAACATTTACGCATCAGCTTGAAGGAGATGTTAGCAGTCCAATTTGCATTGATGGCTTTCAAGGATTTACTTCACCCGGGACAAGTGTTGATTCAAACAGACAACACAACTGTCATGTGGTACATCAACAAGCAAGGGGGAACCCATTCGTACCCTCTTTGCAGGCAAGCTATGATTTTGTGGGAGACTGCTCTCAGTTTGCACCTCACTCTTCAGGCAAGGTTTCTGCCAGGAGCACAGAACTCCTTAGCAGATGTTTTGAGCAGACAGATGGTGGATCCCCACGAGTGGAAGTTGGATCCTCATGTATTTCGACAGTTGACAGTGATATGGGGGACTCCAGACATAGATCTGTTCGCTTCTCCACTAAATTTCCAGTTGCCAAAGTTTTGCACAAAGATGTTTCATCCAACAGCTTGGAAAGTGGATGCTCTATCATTCAGTTGGAGCAATCTTCACGTCTATGCCTTTCCTCCTCTGCCTCTCCTTCCCAAGGTGCTCTTGAAGGTCAGACAAGACAAGCCCTCCATGATTCTAATAGCTCCAGATTGGCCTCGACAGCACTGGTACCCTCTGCTGAGGAGTTTAGTATGGGAGCCTCCTTGGCCTTTGCCTTCAATTCCACACCTATTGTCTCAGGCTGGCAATCATTTCCTCAATGTCAGGATTCAGTCCCTGCATCTAACAGCCTGGCATATTCTGTTCTAGAGCCTGGAGGGTCGCTCCTTCCTCAAGTTTTGAATGTTATTTTGGAGGCCAGAAGGCCTAGTACAAGGAAAGTTTATGCTGATAAATGGAGGAGATTTTTTATTTGGAGCAAAGCAAAGAGCTTTGATGTTTCCAGGCCTGATTTGAGTGTTTCTCTTCAATATCTTAAAGAATTATTAGACAAGGGTTTGTCTTTCTCCTCTGTAAAAGTTCATGCTGCAGCCATTTCTGCTCACTATGACTGTGATCCACCATTATTCTCTCATCCTTTGTTTAAGCAATTCCTTAGAGGGGCAAAGAACATAAGACCCCCGCGTAGAGCTCCTACTCCTTCCTGGGATCTCAATTTTGTGTTGGAAAAACTTACTTTACCTCCTTTTGAACCTGCTGCTACGTCTGAGCTAAAGTTTTTGTCTTGGAAGACTGCTTTTTTGTTGGCCATTACGTCTGCTAGAAGGGTATCTGAATTACAGGCTCTAATGGCAATTGAACCCTTCCTAATTTTTCATAAGGATAGGGTATCTCTGCGTACTAACCCTACTTTTATGCCTAAAGTGGTTTCTAATGTGGCCTTGAACCAATCTATTCATTTGCCTACCTTTTATGCTGATCCCCAAAATAAAGGGGAGAAAATTTTGCACACTTTGGATATTCACAGGCAGTTGTGTTATTATTTGAGCAGGACTAAAAGGTTCAGACAGTCTCAACAATTATTTGTTTCTTTTGCTTTGGGCTCTCAGGGGAAACCTGTTTCAAAACAAACTATTTCTAAGTGGATTGGCCATTGTATTGCTTTTTGTTATTCTCATCATGGTAAGGAGATTCCGGCTGGAATCAGACCTCATTCCACTAGGGCTACTGCCACTTCTACTGCTTTTTTAAGGGGTGTAGCTACTAAAGATATTTTAGAAGCAGCTACTTGGAGTTCAGTGCACACTTTTTCTAAACATTACCATCTTCCTCTTTATTCCAAATCTAGGGCTGGATTTGCCACTGCAGTCTTACAGGGCATTTTGGCAGCTCCCAATGCTTTATGATTTTGCCAACCTCCCTTTACCTTTGCTTTGGGATTCTACCCACAGGTTATGACTGCAGCAATGTGAGATGAAGAACATAGTACAGTTTTGTACCTACCATAAATGTAGATGTTCGAAGATCCACATTGCTGCAGTCCAATTTACCCTCCCTCCTTCCCCTCTGTAGTTTGGAGTGGTTGTATGGTTTGGGTTGTAGATGTTATTTGTACATGGCTTTTGGAGGTTTTTCTATTTTTGGCTGTGGCCTTTCTTTTTAGGGCCTTCTGACATCTGGGGCAAGAAAAGACTGAGGATATGACATCGGTCATGCGCTTTAATACCATGGCGCACTGACGTCAGATCTGAGCGCCCATGACCGACGCCAGCCTAATACTTTGGTATTCGGGCCGACCGAGGACAGCGGACTACCCACAGGTTATGACTGCAGCAATGTGGATCTTCGAACATCTACATTTATGGTAGGTACAAAACTGTACTTTTCTAGTATAATAGTTTGTATGGTCTATTTGTGTAGCTGCACCTTGTTCACTAATGTTATTCATGTAATTGTGTTGTGTGTAGACAGCTCATACTAGTATCTAAATTATTTCTATAATTTTGTGCTGTTACTGGTGGATAGAATCACATTAGAGAACCACAACAGATTGCTGCTCGCTATAGTTTTATCTGTGGCTTGATAACTGTCTGGGTTTTTGCTTTATAATGTTCTTCCAATTGGCTCAGTATCTGCATATACTAAGTAGTGGTTCAGGACATTGTCCTGCATGTGGTAGCTATTTGCTCAGTGTGTTTTTTATAATCTTTATAATATAGGTTCATACTAGGCTATCTGCCCTAGGGCATTTATAAGCCTAGCCAGAGTTGTGTGGCTTTCACCATTAGTTTGCCGTGTCTCTGTCCAGCAGTGATACAGAGATGATCCCCGGGGTAAACCTACGATCTCCCATCCACTGGTCAAGATTCCTCTTGAACAGAGCCAGCGAGGTGCTCAGTCTCACATGGACCGGGATTCTGTTCCACAGCATAGGGAGTCTCTGGGTGATGAATCTGTCCCTCCAGCACGTCCTATTTATATCCGTGTTGAGGTTGAAGTCTCTTGCTCTTGTGGCTCGGGTGGATTTGGATTTTTTGAGGTGGAGCATGTCCATTAATTCCGGGTTGGACATGGCCTTGTATGTCAGGCACAGGTCACCTCTGAGCAGACGGTATGCGACTGAATAGAGCTGGAGTTTCTTCAGTTGGGCAGCATATGGCATATTTTTGAGCCCCTTTATCCTTTTGGTGAGGAACTTTTGGGGTCTTTCCAATTGCTGCAGGTGTCAGGTAGGATACATTCCGAATGGGGCATTGTACTCAATCATTGGTCTGATAAGTGAAGAGTACAGGGGAACAATGACCTCCCTTGATCTGGATGTGAATCCCTTCATAATCAGGTGGGCAATGTAGAAGGTCCTCCTAACCACTTTGGCAATGTGAGTGTCAAAAGAAAGGTTACTGTCAACTTGGGTCCCCAGGTCCCTGATAACCTCTTCTGTGCTTAATGGATTGCCACCTATGTGGTAACTTGGGGTTACCTTGTTTTTACCAAAGGGTATGACTATACATTTTTTGGCGTTTAGCTTAAGGCCATGGCTCTGGCACCAGTTATCAGTTTCTATGAGACCTCTCTGAAGGATATCGGTGTCTGATGGATTTTCAACTATGGCGCCTAGTTTGCAGTCATCTGCAAACTTTGTCAGCCACAATCCTCCTATGTTTGCCTGCACTTCTGAAAAGTAGATGCCGAACAAGAGGGGGCCCAGGACTGAGCCCTGTGGGACACCGCTTGTGACCGGCTTGGAGTCTGACATGGCACCAGCAACTCTAACCCTGTGGGTTCTGTCCTTGAGCCAGTTTGCAACCCATCTTGTGACATATGGGTTTACATGTAAGCTGGTGAGCTTTTCTATGATACCCGAGTGGGGTATTGTGTCGAAAGCTTTTGCAAGGTCAAGGTAGGCTGTGTGAACTGCCTTACCCTCATCAATGGCCTTAGTGACTGTTTCAAAAAAGTCGACCAAGTTCAAGAGGCATGATCTGCCCTTGACAAAGCTGAATTGGGTAGGATCCAATGTCTGTAGGTCCCCTATGTCTTTATTTATGAGTTCCATTATGATCCTCTCCATAGCTTTGCAGACCAGGCTTGTTAAGCTTATGGGGCAGTAATTACCAGGGTCCGTAGAAGCACCGCCTTTGTGGAGTGGGACCACAGTTGCCGTACGCCACTCTTTGGGTACATATCCTGTGGTAAGGCTAAGATTAAACAGCAGCCTTATGTGTGGGTTTAGTTCCTCATTGAGTTCGTGTAGCACACAGCCGTGGACACCATCCGGTCCCATTGATGATGTGTTTTTAGCTTTAGAGAGAGCAGCTCTCACCTGGGCATTTGATATGATTGGGAGGCTACACTCTGCTGGGATAGATATTTCTCCTTTTGGGGGGGAGGGAGGGGAAAAATTTTCACTGAACCTGTCTGCCAGTATGTTTGCAGTGTCTGTGGGTTCAGTGATTTTTGTATCATTTTGGACTAATTCTGACCATATCTGGGAGTTTCCACCCAGATTTCTAACATAGCTAAAGAAGGCCTTATGATTGTCTTTTGAGTCCTTGGTGATTTTTCTCTCAAAGTTGGCCTTGGATGATTTTATGAGTGACTGTAGTTTTTTACTAGTATTGATCAGAGATGTCTTCCCTTTTAGGGATTTTGCTGTATCTTGTAGTAGCTTTCTCCTCTTGTTGTAAAGTTTATTTATGGCTGGGGTCCACCAGATCGGGCGCTTGCCTTTGGTGGAAAGGGTCTTGATTTTATTTGGGATTGCTTGATCCATGCAATCCTGGAGGTGCTCGTAGAAAGCATTTGTAAGGGATTCAGCAGCGGGTTGTGGTTTCCAATGGCTCAGGGGCCTTGAAGGATACCACACCAGTCTTAAGAAGTGTGAAGTTGGCTTTTGAGAAGTTCTTCACTGTGGTCTTTTTGTTGGGGGTGGGGCGGATGTGGATCTCCAGTGAGATTAGTTTATGGTCTGATCTCACCAATGAGGGATACACTTCCGGTGTGGAGCATTTTGTCCCCATGTTTGTGATGATCAGGTCTAGTATATTTTCACCTCTTGTGGGAATGGTGACAAGTTGTTCCATAGCATTTGAGTTTATGAACTCCAGGAACCTTTGGGCTAGGGTATTGGGGCTTGAGTAATGTTCCCAGTCTATGTTTGGGTAGTTGAAGTCACCCAATATGATGGTGTTTGGAGAGACATTTATACTCTCCAGTGTCTTCAGGAAGGCTGTGTGGGGTTCCTGAGTTTGAGAGGGTGGCCTGTAACATGCTACAAACTGTAGAGCAGTTTTGCCTATGGTTAATTGTACCTGAATGGTCTGTGATGCTTCGTGAGTTGCCACCAGCCTGGAGGTGTGGGTATCCTTGATGAATATGGATACACCCCCCCCCCTTTTTGTGGTACGGTCCGGGTTTTGGGGCCGGAACGCATGATACGAGGTAAAACCTGATAGTGCCGGGGTGCTCTCAGGAGCCTTGAACCAGGTTTCAGTCACAGCACAGACATCGATGTTCTCCATACTGAGGAGGGCTTCGAGGGCGTGCATCTTGAGATTTAGACTTCTGGCATTAAGCAGCATTACCCTTAGTTTTTTTCCATTATTGTTTTCTAGGGGTGGGTTTAGAATTTGAGCCTTGTCTAAAAAGGCACTATGGGGTGGCAAGAGCCTTTGCCAATATCCGAAACCCAGGGTGACAGGTGCAAGCCGTCCCTTGCGAAGCAGCATGGCTTGTCAAGCATGTCATTCCAGGCAGACAGACATTGGATCCCTTAGAATGACACCAGAAATTAAGCCAATTATTAAAACTGATCATTTTGTCTCTGTATTGTGGCATCATTCTTGGTGAAGGTAGGATACTGCTCAGGGTCAGGGTCATACCAGCCTGGGCTACATAATCTGAGAGCTCCTTTAAGTCTCTTTTCATGTAGTCCAGGGAGTGCCTCAGGTCATTCACACCGGCATGGACAATGACCGAGTCATACTTGTACTTGCTGTGGAGTGACCTGAGTGCTTGTGTTATGTGGCTGATTCTAGCGCCCGACAGGCAGCTTACTGTGACCCTCTCCTTGTTCAGTCTGGTGAGTGGGACGTCAGTGTGTCTGACTATGGAGTCACCTATGACAAGTGTGTCTGGCATTGTGTTTGGCCTTAAGGGCTGTGACTGATTTGCACACTGACTTTGTGATCTATGTGTTGCTTGTGTTATGTCATGAGGTGGCAGTTGTTTGGGTGTCTGCTTTGGAGGCCTCTGCTGTTTTGGTAGATTTTTGATCAGTGCCTCCGAGTATGTCTTTGTGTGTTTATGTGTTTGATTTGTAGTTGTGATAGTTCTATGTGAGACTGGGTTTATGGTGTGTGTGGTTACCTTCTCCTCCTGTCTGGTTTTGCCAGTCCTGAGTTGAGAGAGCTCAGCCTCCAGTTTGGCTATATAGTTGCATCTCTCGCATGTATTTGTGTTTTGTGGGAGGAGGAGAGGGTTGTCTGTGTACATGAGGCAATTGTAACATTGCCTCAATATTCCCAGATTCACCAGCTGAGCAGGAGAGGACGCTAGCAAATGAAAAAGTTTGCTGTGTAACTGAGTCAGAAAGGACCTATAGGGAAGTGGGTACTCAAGGGGGGTTTAAGCTAGTGAAGTACTTTGTATAATATAGAAGTGCTTTACCTGACTAGAAAATGCTTTAGGAACAAGTGCTGAGCTTTACAGATAGAGAATAGACTGTTTAGATTACAAGTAGAGCAGTTCTAAGGGAAAAAATGAAGAGCAGACTTTACGGAGCCAGAAATAGTTTAACCTTGTTTAACCGGCGCTGCCCGATGGTGCTCTAGTGGCAACTCCGCGCTAAATGCAGAAAAGGCATTAAGTCAGTAGTACAGGCTAGCACACTTTAGTGGGCAGCCAAACAATTAAATTAAACAGCAAACAAACACGTTTCGACTTGAATTAGACTAATTTCGACTAAAATGTACTTTTAAGTGCAGATAATAAAAAATGCAGTAAATAACCCCGGACAAACAAAAGAATCTTTCCAGTTACTTCCATCAACTATCTCTTCAGTCCGGGCTGACTGCAAGGACAGTCCTTCAAGCCTTAGGGTTCATGGCATCTTGTATTCTGCATATGAGGAAGCTGCAATGGTATCTCAAAAATGTATGGACACAGCACTGCCAGGATTTGGACACTGTCATTCAAATAATACCTTGCATTCAAAAGGAATTTTTGTGGTGGGCTCAGGAATGTCACCTAAACAAGGGACTCTCTGTGACCCGGCCAGAGGCGAGTCAGATTCTAACGACAGATGCCTCAGACATTGCTTGGGGAGCTCATCTAAATGGAAAGTGGATACAAGACAAGTGGCCTGCCAGACTACAGCATCTACATATCAACATGAAAGAGATGTTAGCAGTCCAGTTTGCATTAATGGCTTTCAAGGAGTTACTTCTTCCAGGGCAGGTGTTGATTCTAACAGACAACACAACTGTCATGTGGTACATCAACAAACAAGGGGGAACACATTCTTACCCGTTGTGCAGGCAAGCAATGATTTTATGGGAGACTGCGCTCAGCTTGCAACTAACTCTTCAGGCAAGGTTTCTGCCGGAGCACAGAACTCCTTAGCAGATGTGTTAAGCAGACAAATCTTGGATCCCCACGAGTGGAAACTGGATCTTCATGTATTTCAAAAATTGACAGTGTCATGGGGAACTCCAGACATAGATCTGTTCGCTTCTCCACTAAACCACCAGCTGCCAAAGATTTGCACAAAGAGGTTTCATCACACAGCTTGGAAAGTGGATGCTCTTTCTTTCAGTTGGAAAAATCTTCATGTGTATGCCTTTCCACCTCTGCCTCTTCTCCCAAAGGTGCTCCTAAAGGTCAGACAAGACAAGCCAAGGATGATTTTAATAGCTCCAGATTGGCCTCGACAACACTGGTACCCATTACTGAGGAGTCTGGTAAGGAAGCCTCCATGGCCTTTACCTTTGCTTCCACACCTGTTGTCTCAGAGGGACGGTCACCTGCTCAATGTCAAGCTTCACTCTCTTCATCTAACAGCCTGGCATATTCTGTTTTGAAACACAGCAGGTCTCAACTTCCTCAACAAGTTTTAAATGTGATTATGGAAGCCAGAAGACCTAGTACAAGGAAAGTGTATGCAGAAAAATGGAAGAGATTTTTATTTTGGAGTGCAGCAAACAATTTGGAGATTTCTGAGCCTAATTTGAGTGTGGCTCTTCAATATCTTACTGAGTTATTGGACAAAGGTTTGTCTTTCTCTTCCATTAAGATTCATGCTGCAGCAATTTCAGCTCACTATGATTGTGACCCACCATTGTTTTCATCCTTTGTTCAAGCAATTTCTTAGAGGGCAAAGAATATAAGACCCCAATAGAGCTCCTACTCCTGCTTGGGATCTCAATTTTGTGTTGGAGAAGCTTACTCTACAACCTTTTGAGCCTCATGGCTACTGCTGAATTGAAATACTTGTCATGGAAGACTGCTTTTTTGTTGGCCATTACTTCTGCAAGAAGGGTTTCTGAATTGCAGGCCCTTATGGCGGTTGAGCCTTTTTTGATTTTCCATAAGGATAGGGTATCATTGCGTACTAATCCTTCCTTTATGCCTAAGGTGGTTTCTAGTGTGGCTTTAAACCAAACTATTCATTTGCCTACTTTTTATGCAGATCCCCAAAATAAAGGGGAAAAGATTTTGCATACTTTAGATGTGCACAGGCAATTGCTTTATTATTTAAGCAGGACTAAGGATTTTAGGCAGTCTCAGCAGTTGTTTGTTTCTTTTGCTTTGAGTTCTCAGGGCAAGCCTGTGTCAAAACAAACTATTTCTAGGTGGATTGGGTTTTGCATTGCATTTTGTTATTCCCATCATGGCAAGGAGATTCCAGCTGGGATTAGGCCTCATTCCACTAGGGCTACTGCCACTTCAACAGCATTTCTAAGGGGGGTGGCAACTAAGGATATTTTGGAGGCAGCTACTTGGAGTTCAGTGCATACTTTCTCTAAGCATTATCACCTTCCTCTCTACTCTAAATCTAGGGCTGGTTTTGCCACAGCTATTTTGCAAGGCATGTTGTCAGCTCCTTCTTCCTTATGATTTGCCAGCCTCCCTTACCTCTGCTTTGGGATTCTACCCAATAGTTAGGACTGCAGCAATGTGGAATGAAGAACATAGTACAGTTTTGTACCTACCATAAATGTAGATGTTCGAGGATCCACATTGCTGCAGTCCAATTTACCCTCCCTCCTTCACCTCTGTGTTTAGGGGTGGTTGTGTAGGTGAGGTTATACTCTGGTAATTTTGTATATATTGTACATATTTTTGGTGCAGGAATGTTTGGAGTTTTTGGTTTTGGCCTTGTCTTTTTAGGGTCTTCTGACATCTGGGGCAAGAAAAGACTGAGGATATGACGTCGGTCATGCGCATTAGTACCCTGACGTACTGACGTCAGTCTAATGCGCCTTGACCGACGTCAGCCATATACTTTGGTATTCGGGCCGACTGGGACAGCGGACTACCCAATAGTTAGGACTGCAGCAATGTGGATCCTCGAACATCTACATTTATGGTAGGTACAAAACTGTACTTTTCTAAGCAAACCATTTTTAAATGGATTGCTCATTGTATTACTTTTTGTTATTCCTTTCATGGCAAGGTTCCTCCTCAAGGTGTTAGAACCCACTCAACTAGAACAGCTTCCACTTCTGCAGCCTTTTTAAGGGGTGTCCCTACTAAAGACATTTTGGAGGCTGCCACATGGTGGTCTGTTCACACTTTCACAAAGCATTATAATTTGCCTTTGTTTTCAAGAGCCAGGGCAGGGTTTGCCACTGCTGTTCTGCAGGACATTATTTACAATCCTTTATTCTGTTGGTTCTTCCTACCTTTTCTCTGGGCTTTGGTAATCAGCCCATTGGTTAGGACTGCAACAGTGAAACACGATGAACATAGTACAGTTGTGTATGCTTACCATTATTGCAGATGTTAGAGTGTATTCACATTTGCAGTCCTGCTTTCCCTCCCTCCTTCCCCCTTTTCTCTTTTCCTAAGGTACAGGCTAATTTTGGTTTAGGCCTTGTTTTTTTGGGGCTTCTGACTGTTATGGCAAGAATGACTGAGGAAGTGACTTACCTTTGGTATTCTGGCCGATCGAGGGCTACCGGGAGCTGGATAACCCATTGGTTAGGACTGCAACAGTGAATACACTCCGACATCTACATTTATGGTAAGTGTACACAACTGTACTATGTGACTTGTATGGATAAGGAGGGTTACAGTATCAATGTGAGGAATGTAAAACAGCCTATAGATAGGTGACAGTTGAAACTAGAAGAACTGGCGAAAGATTGTTTAGCTGGTGAGTCGAGGATTGTGAGGGTACGAATACTAGAGTACACACTGATATTGACTGATATTGGTTGTATGAAGAGTGATGGATACATTTGCAGAGTGTGACGTCTCCTACACTGGCCCAGTAATCAAGAAGCCTCAATCCTCACCACTAGCACCAGTGAGGGGTGTTCACATTGGGAAGATGACAAGTACACACACAGTAAAGTACAATTTTCCTTAAGAGCACACACTGATGACAGTCAGTCGGGAGATGGTTTCTGCCTCTTTTCCAGATCCCCCAATAAGACTCCCCACTAGCACAGCTATAGGGTTGACATCTCAGCCAAGTGGTCAAGCCAAAACCTCCAGTACCCCCCTCTGTCCAACCAGTGCTTCGTGTCCCTGCCCAAGTAGCTGACACACACACACACACACACACACACACACACACACACACACACACACACACACACACACACTTTGAGATGTGATTTATATAAAAACACAGACACTCTTGGGGAAGTCTGGCAAAGGTTTACTAGCTATGCTACCATATGCCAGACTATTAAGTAGTGATCACTGCCACCAACCACTACTTTACCAGCTACTCTAAGGCCCTTACAAAAGGGTTCCCAGTCCTACTGTGTAATGTTACTATTATCCAAATGGTAAGTGTGACTAAGACTATTTAGGAGTGGGCCTGTATAGTGTCACCAAATACATATGCAAGTACGCTAAGAGCTTAAATATCTCTAAACAAACCATACACAGTTAAAAGGTTTAAATATATTTAATAATAAAAGCACAAGACAATACTCAAAACAGTAACTACAGAGTTCAGAATCGCAGGAAATATTTTAAAACATCATTGCAGGACAGATGTTCTTCGTTCCACATTGCTGCAGTCCTAACTATTGGGTAGTCCGCTGTCCAGTCAGCCCGAATACCAGAGTATATGGCTGACGTCGGTCAGGGCGCATTAGACTGACGTCAGTACGTCAGGGTACTAATGCGCATGACCGACGTCATATCCTCAGTCTTTTTTGCCGCATGGTCCGATGCAGAAGCAGTTTTGCGAGTGCAGGTTGGCGTTCTGAAATATTTCCGAAATCGGAGTTTCAGACCGAATCAGAGTTGGCTAAGTACCCCGTTGGGGAACATTTTGGTTTTTTCTTGCCTCAGTATTTAACCGGATGTCAGAAAAAGTGAATAACTGTATTTCTTGTGGGAAACAGATACCTCATAGGGATTACCATACCTTGTGTATACCTTGTTTAGGGCCTGAGCACGACGTTGTTGGATGCCGCTCTTGTGCTAGGTTTAACAAACGCACTATTAAGAGACGGTTAGACTGTGCCAGGTTAGTGTTTGGGAAGCGTTGCAATTATAAAATGCCGTCGGATGCTCCGGCCGCTTCGCTTCAAAAGCGCAAGGACAAAACAGCGAAGCCTAGGGTGGATGAACCGGCAGTCCCGGACGTCGGTTCTTTAGAAGGCTCAGTGGAGCCGGAGGTTTTGCCAGGAGTTTCTTTGGAGTCTCAGGCAGAGACTTTACTGTTACAGGATGTGCCTTCTCAGGAAGTAGGCCAGGCTGAGGGGGCTTCTCGGGTAACTGTTCTTCCCTCTCTTTCCAAGGTAGTTAGAGCTTCTCCTTCTGTTTCCAAAACTTCTTTGAGAGGTAGGCCAAGTTCAGCTTCAGTGGGGCTTCTCCTAGCACTTCAGGTTCTGTGCCTAAGAAACATATGCTTAAAATGGCAGAAGATTTAATTACTATGATTAGAGGCTCTATGCCCCCTCCTGATAAGAGGCCTAGGGTGGAACCTGAGTTTGAGTGTTTGGAACAGTATTCAGAGGCTTCAGAGTCTTCATGGAAGACTTGCAGGAATTTCCACCTTATTCTGATTCTGATGTGGATGATTCCACACCTACAGCTTCTCCTCCTGAGGATTTCTCATTTTCAGAGACTCTGCATTCCATGAGAGAACACTTTAAATGGGAAGGCCACGATTATTCTGATTCCAGGAAAAGGCTTAGGGAATTCTTATTTTTACCCCAACATAGGCCCTTAGCTATACCTCCTGTGTTGAATGTGGTGGAAGATGTTTTGCAGAGGCTTCCCTGAACCCTGACTCTTTGCCTCCTGCTCCTGTTAAACCTGATAGGTACTATAGGGTGCCCGAAGCTCATAAGTATTTGTTTAAGAGTCCTAGGGCGGACCCAGAAACTGTTTCTCAGGGGCCTAAAGGTGTTAAGGCCTCTGTGGTTAAAAATCCTATTCCCACTGATAAAGAGGCAAGGGCTTTGGATAGGTGGGGAAAGAAAGTGTATACTTCTTCCACTCTAGCCATGAGAGCGTTGAATTGTCAGTTTCACATGTTAAAATATCAAAATTATCTCCTTTCACAATTGAAATCTAAGGTGGATGCTTTGGCGGAGGGTATTGAGTGTAAAGAGTTGTTGGATTTAGTTCATGTGTCTGAACAAGTGGGTAAGCATTCTTTGCAATGTGGCTTTGATGCTGTACAGGCCTCCTCGAGGGTGGCTGCCACTAGTTCTGTTCTTCGCAGGCATGCCTGGTTGAGGGATCAGAATTTAGCTGAGCATGTTAAGACAAGGATTTTGGATGCTCCTTTACAGTCTGATGTGTTGTTTGGTTCGCCTGTGGAAGCAGTTTTAAAGAAAATGGAGGACAAAGCTAAGTCTATGCAAACTGTTAAAGATTTTTTGCAGGTGCAACCACCGAAGTTTAGTAGAAATTGGCCTGCTAAGGGGTGGACATATCCTGCTTATGATTCCCAGTCTAGGGGTAGGTCTAGACGTGGTAGGGGCAGAGCTCAAGGTTCTTTTAGGCCTAGAACAGGAGTTCACCTGCTCAGACTTCTGGTGAGGGCAGGGGTCAGTCCTTTCGTAAACAGACCCAATGACCTGCCTTTTCAGCTGCCGGTAGATTCTCGTCTGGCAGCTCCTTTGGGAGGAAGACTGTCTCTTTTCAAAGACAATTGGGATTTAATTACTCAAGACAGATGGGTGTTGGATATCATTCACCACGGTTACAGGTTTTATTTCCATACATTGCCCCCTTTCAAAGGCATGCCAGACGTTCCTCCTCCACAAAGAAAAGAGGCTCACAAGCAAATTTCTCAGTTACTGCAGATGGGGGCCATTCATCCAGTCCCTGTATCAGAAAGGGGCCTAGGATTTTATTCTCGCCTGTTCCTAGTACCAAAGAAGGGGAACACGTGGAGACCAATTTTGGATTTATCTCTCCTCAACACTTATCTGGACATTCCCAAGTTCAAGATGTTGACGTTACAACAGCTTTTACCTCTGCTGGGCAAGGATCACTGGATGGTAACTTTAGATCTCAAGGAAGCTTACCTTCATGTGCCTATAAGGCTAAGTTGCAGGAAGTATCTGCGGTTTCGAGCTGGAAATTCTCATTATCAGTTCTCTGCATTGCCCTTTGGCTTATCTACTGCCCAGAGTATTCACAAAGGTTCTGGCTCCAGTGATAGCTTACTTCAGGCTACAAGGAATTCAAATCTATCCTTACTTGGACGACTGCCTGATTCTGGCTCAAGAAAAGGAAGACCTTCTACAGCATCTGGAATATGTTATAGCAGTGCTAAGATGCCTAGGGTATTCTGTGAACGAAATAAAGTCCAGTCTAGTACCCTCTCAAGACATGTGCTTTCTGGGTGTGAGACTGAATACAGCAGCCCAGATGGCCTTTTAACCCCGGACAAACATAAGAGTCTATCACTTTACTTCCATCAACTATCTCATCAGTCCGTGCTGACTGCAAGGACAGTCCTTCAAGCATTAGGGTTCATGGCATCTTGTATTCTGGTGCTTCCCAATGCCAAACTGCATATGAGGAAGCTACAATGGTATCTCAAAGTGTATGGACACAGCACTGCCAGGATTTGGACACTGTCATTCAAATAATACCTTGCCTTCAAAAAGAATTTTTGTGGTGGGCTCAGGAATGTCACCTAAACAAGGGACTCTCTGTGACCCGGCCAGAGGCGAGTCAGATTTTAACGACAGATGCCTCGGACATTGCTTGGGGAGCTCATCTAAATGGAAAGTGGATACAAGACAAGTGGCCTGCCAGACTACAGCATCTACATATCAACATGAAGGAGATGTTAGCAGTCCAGTTTGCATTAATGGCTTTCAAGGAGTTACTTCTTCCAGGGCAGGTGTTGATTCTAACAGACAACACAACTGTCATGTGGTACATCAACAAACAAGGGGGAACACATTCTTACCCATTGTGCAGGCAAGCAATGATTTTATGGGAGACTGCGCTCAGCTTGCAACTAACTCTTCAGGCAAGGTTTCTGCCGGAGCACAGAACTCCTTAGCAGATGTGTTAAGCAGACAAATCATGGATCCCCACGAGTGGAAACTGGATCTTCATGTATTTCAAAGGTTGACAGTGTCCTGGGGAACTCCAGACATAGATCTGTTCGCTTCTCCACTAAACCACCAGCTGCCAAAGTTTTGCACAAAGAGGTTGCATCACACAGCTTGGAAAGTGGATGCTCTTTCTTTCAGTTGGAAAAATCTTCATGTGTATGCGTTTCCACCTCTGCCTCTTCTTCCAAAGGTGCTTCTAAAAGTCAGACAAGACAAGCCAAGGATGATTTTAATAGCTCCAGATTGGCCTCGCAACACTGGTACCCATTACTGAGGAGTCTAGTAAAGAAGCCTCCATGGCCTTTACCCTTGATTCCGCACCTGTTGTCTCAGAGAGAAGGCCACCTGCTCAATGTCAAGCTTCGCTCTCTTCATCTAACAGCATGGCATATTCTGTTTTGAAAGACAGCCGGTCTCAACTTCCTCAACAAGTTTTAAATGTGATTATGGAAGCTAGAAGACCTAGTACAAGGAAAGTGTATGCAGAAAAATGGAAGAGATTTTTATTTTGGAGTGCAGCAAGGAATTTGGAGATTTCTGAGCCTAATTTGAGTGTGGCTCTTCAATATCTTACTGAGTTATTGGACAAAGGTTTGTCCTTCTCTTCCATTAAGATTCATGCTGCAGCAATTTCAGCTCACTATGATTGTGACCCACCATTGTTTTCACATCCTTTGTTCAAGCAGTTTCTTAGAGGGGCAAAGAATATAAGACCCCCATAGAGCTCCTACTCCTGCTTGGGATCTCAATTTTGTGTTGGAAAAACTTACTCTACAACCTTTTGAGCCTGCGGCTACTGCTGAATTGAAATGCTTGTCATGGAAGACTGCTTTTCTGTTGGCTATTACTTCTGCAAGAAGGGTGTCTGAGTTGCAGGCCCTTATGGCAGTAGAGCCCTTTTGATTTTCCATAAGGATAGGGTATCATTACGTACTAATCCTTCCTTTATGCCTAAGGTGGTTTCTAGTGTGGCTTTAAACCAAACTATTCATTTGCCTACTTTTTATGCAGACCCCAAAATAAAGGGGAAAAGATTTTGCACACTTTAGATGTACACAGGCAATTGCGTTATTATTTAAGCAGGACTAAGGATTTTAGGCAGTCTCAGCAGTTGTTTGTTTCTTTTGCTTTGAGTTCACAGGGCAAGCCTGTGTCAAAACAGACTATTTCTAGATGGATTGGGTTTTGCATTGCATTTTGTTATTCCCATCATGGCAAGGAGATTCCAGCTGGGATTAGGCCTCATTCCACTAGGGCTACTGCCACTTCAACAGCATTTCTAAGGGGGGTGGCAACTAAGGATATTTTGGAGGCAGCTACTTGGAGTTCAGTGCATACTTTCTCTAAGCATTATCACCTTCTTCTCTACTCTAAGTCTAGGGCTGGTTTTGCCACAGCTATTTTGCAAGGCATGTTGTCAGCTCCTGCTTCTTTATAATTTGCCAGCCTCCCTTACCTCTGCTTTGGGATTCTACCCAATAGTTAGGACTGCAGCAATGTGGAACGAAGAACATAGTACAGTTTTGTACCTACCATAAATGTAGATGTTCGAGGATCCACATTGCTGCAGTCCAATTTACCCTCCCTCCTTCCCCTCTGTGTTTAGGGGTGGTTGTGTAGGTGAGGTTATCTGCGGATATTTTTGTATATATTTTTGTATATAATGTACATATTTTTGGTGCAGGTATTTTGGGCCTTGTCTTTTTAGGGTCTTCTGACATCTGGGGCAAGAAAAGACTGAGGATATGACGTCGGTCATGCGCATTAGTACCCTGACGTACTGACGTCAGTCTAATGCGCCCTGACCGACGTCAGCCATATACTCTGGTATTCGGGCCGACTGGACAGCGGACTACCCAATAGTTAGGACTGCAGCAATGTGGATCCTCGAACATCTACATTTATGGTAGGTACAAAACTGTACTTTTCAAATAAATACAGAAAACATCTAAACTAATTTTTAATGTATTTCTATCTCTAACGATGAATAAAAAGGTCCCACAGGAAAACCAACTGGTTAAAAAATGCAAAAAGAAAAATCTAGTAAAGCTAGTATTTTCACTGCATGATACCTTAAAACCTCTTGTATCGGAGGCAACATGGGATATATGCTAACCACCCTATAAGTATATCAGGTGTTTCAGCTAAATGGCAAGTCTGAATGTCCATGACTTTTTCTTTTACTTTTAAAAAGTTATGGACATTCAGACTTGCCATTTAGCTTTGCTCGATTTTTTTCTTTTTATATTTCTATCTATATCTAAAAGAAAATATGCCCTAAATAACTTGCAGAAAAAGGCAAATGCAGATGTTTGTTTCTAGGTCTAAGACAAGATACAAAATGCACACACAGTCTCTGAGAGAGTTATTAAATTAATATTGCATTTTGCTGCTAGGTTAGCCTGGATGGCATCACTCTTTGTCACCTGCCATCAGTTCCCAGGCTAACAAACTTAAAATTTAACATTTTTGTGTGAAAAATACATCTCTCTCAGATGTTTGCTCAGAAGTGAAAGTTGTAAAACAAAAATATTTTTACCTTTGAAACCTTGTAATTATTTCTGTTTCAAGACGATAGGAAAACCTCTAGCGCTAGACATTGTGTCTGCTTACTGAGAGAGAATACAGTCATAAAACACTTTACATTTCAACTTATTTTCTTGACGTTTTGCAAGTGAACTCTGTATGTAACACATTCTACTATTAAAACATACCTGTGTACAGGTATATAGCTTATATACATTTATGTTCCTTTCCAATATGGTACACTGTGGTTACATTCCTGAAGCTCAGTACATAACATACTGTTCTCTTACATTTGTAAGACAAACATGAATCTGATTATATTCACAAATGACATATGATTATTTACAAAATTCCAGCTAGCTAGGCTGGCAGTGTCGCACAGAGTACCACTGATTTCTTGCAGTTAACTTTCAGTATAGATTATAATTTCACACCAGTGTAATGACAAAACGGAAAATCTAGCAGCAAACCACAAATCTGTCGGTCAGGGTACCAAACGGACTTTTTATTAAAAAAAACTAACAAAGCTTTTAAAATCCTCTAGCACCTCGGCTTCAGCAGCCTTTACAGAGTACATTTTCTGTAAAAAAAAATTCTTATATACCAAATTACACAGTAATCAATCAATTAAACAATTAAATCAACCACTTTCAATTGCATTCCATATTTAACCTTTTAGGGGGCAATGTATCAGACTTTAAAATAAAAACAGATTCTTTCCGAAGCAATTTGTTCTTTATATTAACTTCATTAAAAGGCTCATAATATATTTGTTATAAAATTGTTGCTTCAAGTCCCTGAATATCACCATTGTGATGGACTTTTAAAGTGCGTGGCAGCTGAACTTTCCAGCTTACATTTTCTTATATCCCTAATGTGTTCCTTTAATCTTGTAACAAAAAACTTTTACTTTTCCTAATATAAAATTTCACACATGGTCACCTAAGTGCATAAACCACCCCCACGCCATCACACCTAAACATTCCCCTGAACTTGATAACTTCTACCATTAATTTTTGAAAAACTACCAACTACAACAGGGACAATGCCCACAAGGGATCGTTCCTTTAAAAGTCATTTTCCTACTCATACTCTCTGTTGATGCAACAAACATCCCATGACCTAAAATGTCACCAGTACTTCAGCCACGTTTATGCGAAATATGTGGCTTATTTTCTCAGATGTTCCTAAAATCTTTATGATGTACCAAAAATCCCCAGTTTTATTGATTTGATTACTGTGTAATTTGGTTGTTGTTGTATCTTTCGGCTTTTTCCCGGTTAGGGGTTGCCACAGCCGAACTCCGGTCCGCTAATGATTGGAAGTAGATTTTTACATGCCAAGTTGCTGGCCCTGATGTACAACCTTCAATGAAGGTATGCCCATTCACGCATGTCTCTACACAGAAGACGCTCTAGCTGAGAATCGAACAGGACAATGTCTTACTGTGAGGCGACAACGCTACCGCAGCACCACCACTGTATACAAGGAAAAGTTTTATACTCTGTAAAGGCTGTTGAAGCCAAGGCAGTAGAGGATTTTAAAAGCTTTGTTATTGTTTTTTAATAAAAAGTCCATTTGGTATCCTGACCGTCAGATTTATGGATTATAATTTGATTACTTTTTTGGGATATCACTGGGTATAAAAATTTGGAATGCTATTTTTTTCTTAAGTTGTATATTCATAATATGTTTTCAAATAATTGTGTATGTTATCGCAGTGGGCATTGTTTTGAACAAAAAAAATTATTATTTTAAAGGGCAATCTAGTATATGTATCCATCATAGTATGCAGTGATGATTTATTCCAGTTGGAAAATTTGATCAAGGAGGTTATTGAAGGCAAGAAATATATAAATCTGCCCATGTATTTATATAAGCATGTAATGGTAGAGTACAGCCCCTGCTTGCTGGCTCCCAAGGGCTGAGGTTGCCTGAAGTTTTTTTTTTTGTTTGTTTTTTTTTTCTGTCATGCGCTGAGTACCAGCTGGTCTTAGCCCTAGACTTGACAAGGTTGAGACTGCCAGTTCACACATATCATTGTGATAAGTATGCATCTTCTTTTATCTTTCAATATGTGGACTAGCTATGTTAAAAACATTCACTCTGTTTGAATTGCCAAGTATGGCCCTCACCAATATCGTAGGTATGCTTAGTGTATCCCCACCAATAGAGTGTAGTATTTGTAGATAATTTTTAACTATTGTGCTCACTGTCTACTTGGTATAAGTTATCACTGTTATGCACGTTACTTATGTACTGCCTACCTGTTTTTTAGGCAGAAAATAATAATGGTCTTTTTTAATTTTTCTCAGTTATGCACAGAAGATCTGTATGGTAAGTACACAGTCAGAATATTGAGCTACTGTATATCTGATGTTCTGACAGGACAAAATGTGGAATCGGAGCTTATAACATTTCTGTCCTGCTACTCTGATCTTTTTAATCACCAAATTCTAGTGATGATACATCCTCACTTTCCTGAACCAAGGACCTTTTTCCTGAAGCTCCCAAACCGGACTGTGACTGTACAGTTCTTGGATTTTGCATGGGGAAATGTGTCCAGGACCTGAAAGTGAATGGTGCCTACCCAGAAAGAAGAGCATGCCAGATTTTGTGAAATGTTGGTTATCCGTGTGACTTTTAAAGATTTCAGTTATAAGTGTAGGGTCTCTGCCTTATAGTAACAGTAGATAAGTGTTGTGCTTCACC
This sequence comes from Protopterus annectens, assembly GCF_019279795.1. Taxonomy (NCBI): domain Eukaryota; kingdom Metazoa; phylum Chordata; order Ceratodontiformes; family Protopteridae; genus Protopterus; species Protopterus annectens. The sequence continues at coordinate 627,809,569 of NC_056749.1, forward strand.
AGGAAACATGGAGACACCTATTTATGATCCTGTCTGTAGGCTGACCATATTAACCTAGTAATAAACATTCCATCATTTGGAGTCTGCGTTTTATATGCTTTCCTGCCATCTCTTCTGATTCCTTTTTTAAACATCTTTATAGAATTAGCATTTGTGACATAGGCAGACTTACAATTATATGAAAGAAAGCAAATCAAATTAACATGTTCACCGTTACTAACGTTATACTTCCCATGTATTCTTCTGTACAGTATAATTAATCCAACATTACATAAACTGGTAATTTCCTGCCGTCCCTTAAACTTTATTCGTCCTCCGTAAAATTTTTCTTCATGTATTGTTCCCACAATTTCCATATTTTATATAATTTGTTCCTACCTTTTTCTAAAGATTCCCACTTTAGTTATTTTATCTCTGGTACAATAGTCACTACAAATACAGTTGGTTTAGACATTCATTTCCTTTTTCTAGTAACTGATTTTTTGGCAGCCAGCAGAATTAAACATTAAAACTGTCAGGACAGTTCAGATCCTGTATGCCAGCTCAAAAAGATCATCATCTCTTCCTTTTCTTGAGTTACTGGTAAATGGTGCAAAAGCACATCTCATTCTCGTGTTCCTTCTTGGTTATGAAAGTTAAGTTGGCCTTTTACAAACACAGATGCTGATTGCTTGACTGGTGACCTTGCCTTTTAACAATTTGTCTTAAAACAAGAAAAAAGACAATAGTACTGTGTAAATCTCAAAGCTCAATACAACAGCATTGGAGATTTTGGTGTTATCAGCTAGCTTTTCTCTCCAGAGTTTAATCAGTACTTGAAACTAAAAGGCCCACCTTGAGTAAACCATACCTTTTGCCTTTCCTTTCGTATGAAGATGAAAGTATGTACCCAACAGTAAGCACAGTTGCTCAGCTCTATGCAGTATATTACTTCCTTATGTAAAGCTGGCTTGGTGCACTCCTTTATGAAAGTTAATTTGGTTGTTAACTGTACTTTACACCAGTTTAGTCTCCTATGGATTATTATGTTACTTTGAGGCCGTTCTTGGAGGACATCCATCATTTGAGGCCTTCACTGCATCATTCATTTCCTCATGATTTGGACGTTGTGACTGAAAAGCTCTCTCCTTTTCGAGCCTGTTGGTTCATCAGACAGTAAATAACTGTATTAGAAAACATATCGTCATAGCAGTTCCTTCATTAAGAAGAATATATTTAATTGCAGGTCTTAAAGTGTAAGGAACTTTGCACAGTTTTCTTGAAGACCAAATTGTCTCCTAGACTAGATGTCACATAATGTGATTGTCTCCCTTTCTGTATGTCCTTGGTTCACAAATTTTCTGAGAATACCTATCAGCAGAGTATCTCAAGCTGTACGGTTTCCTGGTGTTCTCGTATTTGGATGATTGACTCATCGCACCAACCAAGGATCTACTCTTCAGTGCAGGGACTTCTAGCTCAATCTTTCTCCATAGTTAGGGAGTATTATCAATCTTTTCAAAAGCTAGCTGACACCAGCTCAGTCGGTAGAGTTTATTGGATGCAACCTGGACACAAATACTCAAATAACCAGGCTCCCACAATCCAGAATCTTGTCTCTGCATTACGTTGCTTTAGAGGTCCTTTATCACTCTTGTCCACTAGCAAGACTTACTTCTGGGCCTGATGGCTGCTTCCATCATGCTAGTACTTTGGGCGAAGTATTATATAGGTTCATAGGCAAGTACTAGCAAGCTGCCCTTGTGTACCATTTTAAGCCTAGGCAGTTTCTTTTTTCAAAAATGAGAATCAAAATCTGTATCTTATGTTAGGTAAATATTTTAACTATTATACCAACCCTCATGGAATGGACACTTTATGTTCAGTGGTCCCTAATGTCTCATCCCCTGCATGCCCCAGTATGTCTTACACCGATATACAGAAAATATCAGTTGGTCAGTCTTTCTCCCCATTGCTTACGTTAGCTACTGTGATGGTCAGTGCTTCCCTTCTGGGGTGTAGGAGTATTTTGAAGGGAAAACTGTTGAAGGTTCTTGGTCGGTGACAGGGCCAGTCTACAAATCACTGTCTTGGAGATTAGGGCAGTCCTTCTAGCATTTCATGCCTTTTAGGATTCCCTCCCAGAGGGTGTGATCTCCATCTAGACAGGTAACATGGCAGTAGTCTGGTGTATCAACAGGCCAGGAGGAACCCATTAGTATCCATTGTGCCAGGAAGCCATGTATGTGTCTTTCCATCACTTTTCTAATTGCAAACACATCCCGGGAGCTTCCAGTGTTCTGGTATACAAATTGAGCATCTCTGTTCTTCTGCCCTATACGTCTTCCCTTAATCAGACATTGTCAACAGAGATTTGCAGTCACTGGGGTCAACCTTGCTGTGATCTTCTTGCTTCATACTTACGTGCAGCAGTTGCTTTGATCTGATCCCTCCACAAGGGCAGATACTGAGGAGCGCTGCAGTCCACAGTTGGCCCCTGAGCCATCTTTATATCTTTCCACCATTTCCTCTGGTAACATTTCTTTAGAAAGCCAGAAGGTGCAAGACAAAAATTATGCTCATTGCTATGTTTTGGCCCTGGCAGGTTAGGTTCCCTTTTCTCTGGTTTTGTCTAATACATCTGTTGTAGGTGTTGGACCCTTATCCAGACTTCTGCCTAACTCATCCAGTAAGCCTCATGGGGACCTGAAAATGCTTTAATTAACCTCATGGTTTCTAAATTTTAATGGTGGTCAAAGATGCCAGGCTGTCTGCACCAGTTATTCAAATTTTGTCTGTCTAACAATGTGCTTCCTAAAGAGGTTTAAACCCTTTATAGGTGCTGTTCCATAAAGTTTTTTGCAAACTTGTTTCACAGAGGATTCAGGTTTTCAGTCATTGTTATATTTGTTAGCAATTTGCATTGTTCACATTGGGCAGAGCCTGACTCATGTTGTCTCTATAAAGATGCCAAAGGCCTTTTTTGAAAGGTTCCTTTCCTCCCCCTATCAGGGATCTGGTTCCACCTTGGGATGTTACTGTTATGTTTCTGGCTTTGACAAAAGCTCCATTTGAGCCTGCCTCTAGTGTGGATCTAAAATGTCTTTCTTGGAAGACTCTTTTTGGTGGCTTTCATTACTGCAAGGAGGATTTCGTAGCTGCAATCTTCATCATGTAAACCTCCAGATCTGTTTTTTTCATAAAGACAGAGTTTCTTTGAGAACACTTCCCTTTTCTCTCTGGAGGAGTGGCCTCTGAAGCAAGCCTTAATCAACTACCGGTCTTCCACTGTATTTTTTTTCCCCAAAACTTCTTAAGCAAAGGGGGAGTATAAGTTGCATTTGTTAGACATTCATCAACAACTTTGGTTTTATTTATCCAGAACAAAGGATATAAGAAAATATGATCAACTCTTCTTGCATTTTCAAAAGTTTAGTTGGGCCATGGAGTTTAAGTATCATTGTCCAGGTGGCTTTCCAGCTGTATTCCATTCCTTTGTGTAAAGATGGGATTGACTTTGCCTGGCAAACCAAAGGCTTATTCTCCCAGAGCTGTGACTACCTCTACTGCATTCTTAGGCTGGGTTCCCATTGATGAGATTTGTGCTTCAGCTACGTGGTTTATAGTTTAACTTGTGTGACACAAAGGTGTGAATGTACAGTCTATGTCCTGTACAGTCTTTGACTCCACCATGCTCTAGTATCTTTCCTTGAGATCATCCGAGTTTTTTGGGTAGCTTGGGAATCTGCCCCAATTGTTGAATTGGATTAAAAAGACAACATTGGATGCAAATGTTACATACTGACTATAATGCTAAATCTGTATTATTTTGTTTCGTCCAGTTCACCATGACTGCCACTGTCCCCCATCTTGAATTGTTGTTGGACACTCGTCTAAATTGTTGGGCCTGACCAGGAGTCTTGCCTCCCCCCCCCCCCCCCCCCCCAGACAGCTTTACTTTGGTTTTCACATGTCTTCATTGTCAACCAGGGTACTTGGATAGACTTGAAGTTATGCTTTTCTGGTGGTAATTAGTTAACTATACTCGGGTAAACTCCATGTGAGGTAGTCTGGGGAACAGAGGAAATTATGGGTAGGGGAGGATTTAAATGCCCGGATCCAAGCTCTTGGAAAAAATGTTGAGGTCGGATCCAGTTGGATAGGATAACCCAGTTGTTGAACTGGTTATTCTAGTAGATCAGTGTTGTAGTACAAACTCCCACCCTCCTACTCAATCTGCTGGCCTGTCCCCCATGCCTGGGGTTTTTGTGGCCAGGTATCCTTTATCCAGCATTATCCCCTCCCTCTGCTTCTGGTCTGTAGATAAACTTTCTCTTATCTGTCTCACAGTTTTGACAATTAGATGTTTTTTGTTGTCATCAGGCTGACTATTGCAGCTTAAAGATCTGAAGATGGTGTTTACACCTTGACATCCAGATGTTGGTCCTCATGTCTGTTGGCTGGGATAATGTAAAGACACTGGAAATTGGCTGTTCATGGGCTTCAGCATGACAGGAAGATCCAAGAATCAGTAGTTGCAACATTTAGCTATTCAGATATCTACAGTTATGGTAAGTGTAACACAATTGCACTTTTCATCTAGTTAGCTTCCTCCCCCTGAGGCTTTATTGCATTCAGCTGTAAGAGCTTTTCTTAATGGAATTTTTACACCTGAAATTTCCCAAGAAGCGTATTTTTTGCATGGGAAACTGACTTCATTTTGAAACTGTGAATCCATTGAGCTAAAATTTCTTTTGTGGAAGACATTTTCTGAGGTACCCATGACATCTGCAAAAGTGGTTCAAAGTTACTGGCTTTCTATAGTGAAAGAGTATCATTTCAGTCTAACCGTATCTTCTTTTATAAAGTGATATCATTACTAGCCTTCTGCCAAGTCATTCAGCTGCCAGTCTTTTTCTGCAGACTACCAAAATGATAGAGAACATTGTCCTTTGGATGTACTCTGATAACAAAGATTTTTTTTTTTCTATTGACTGGGATCGTCCAACTGGGCGGGAAAACCTATTTTCAGTAGAGGTTTTAGGAGCAGAACTCAACAGAATCAATATCTTTATATAAATTTATAGCATAAAATGCAGAAATGCTTCACTTAAAACTTTCCTGTAACTACTACTCAAGAAGAACCAAAGAAGTCAGACTGAACTGATTGGTTCGTTTAAGAAAGGGGGAAGAAGGCCTACTGGTTAATATGCAGACTCTTTCTCAGTCATGCTCTGCAGCCTCGTCATATTCCTCCTACATCCAGGTCTCTGTTTTGATGACCACCACTGCTTCTCCCTTCCTGGTTTGTTCAGCTGGTACCTGTTAGTTAAATTTGTGAGCTTCTCACTGCTAGCATTACACAGAAAAGATTTCTTTTACCTGGTGGGGCTGGTGATCATTGATACTGAGGTAAACCTTTTGGCCACAGGTCCAGATGGAATCCATTCACTACATCATTGATCTCCCCAGGTATATGGGAAAAGACTTTTCTCGCAATGGAAGTTGACCTCGTGTGTCACAAGAACATTGACTAGGCTTTCTCCTCAAAGCATATTTGGGATTCTCAGGTTTGTTTTGCCACTACCCCACCCATGTGTTTCAAATCATCACTGAATGGTGTTCAGTGTTTGGAAAACAAACTCAAAAGCTCACAAGTTTGCCAAATTATAAATGTGGTTCAAAGACACTACTCCCCAAACCGTGCATCCATGACCTCTGTTGACCTGCATGCCCACAATGTATAACCTCAGGTCTGACTTGAAAATAGTCAGTTGATGACCTGTGCCTCCTCATACTGTGATTCAAAGTGCATTTATGGACATCCTTGTGTTTGAATATGGTAAGTCTTATGAACAGAGCATGACTAGCATAGAAGACAAACATTTGTTCACCAGTTGTGTTCAGACTACTCAAGTTCTTCCCTGTTGCTGTCATCACCCCCTTTCAACATCTGGGTATTAAGTTACACAGAACTACAAAACCCATAGTTTGTATCCTGTTGATCAGTGCATTTGTGGTCTTTAAGAAGACTAAATACTCCATACAGCTGTTAAATAAATAAAAAAAAAACACGTTGTAAGCCAAAGAACTTAAAGTACAAATACAAATCCAAGAACAAAAAACAGAAGTCCAATGCTCAGTAGCTTTAATATCAAACACAAAGCTCTCAAGTGCAACTCTTTGTCAGTGTGTGGAATTCAAAACCACAGTTAGATCAATTTATACAGTAAGGGAATCAATCAGCTCAGACATTTAATTAACATTTAAAGTGCCCTCCTTTAAAATACTTAGCAAATAAAAAGCATTCCAAACACTATTTGAAAAACATACACGTACACAAAATGCAAATAATAATAATATACCTTATAAACACTATTCAATTTTCAAACCAAATCTTGTCTACCCTTTAAAATGGGCTTAATACCAACAGTAAAGTTCAGCCCAGGAAAGTTACCATTATGGAAATAATTTATCCACTTGTATTCGATCAATTCAGTTCTATTTTTAATATCCTCACCACTGTCATTCATATGGACTACTTGTAAAATTCTAAATGTATGCTGTAGCCCATTACTAGATGTATGCTTTGCTAATGCATTTGTCATAATATTCCTTCTAATATCTAAGTGGGCACTTATTCTCTCCTTTAATTTTCTGTTCGTCTTGCCAACGTAGAAACAATTGCATTGAATACAATTGGCAAGATGAACCACATTCTCTGTACTGCACGTAGTTCTAGCTTTAAATTTAAATATCTTTCCTCGTAGCGGATGTCTAAAAGTTGTATCGGTATTGATATCCACAAAGTGCACACAATTAAAGCAAGGGAGAGTGCCTGATTTATTACTTATAAAATTCTTAGTTGATCTGCCTTTATTCACATCTTTGTAACAGAGTAGCTGTTTAAGATTTTCTCTCTCAAAAATAAATTTTGTTTTTTTCCCTACTAACTCCGTTTTCAGATTCTGTGAAGTTATACTATCCTCCATTAGTAAGTCATAAAGAAAACCTTTTACCTTGCTGATAATCGTATTGACAAATGTTTTATTAACTAGAATACATTTTTTGAGAATCAGATAAAAAAAATCACTCATCCAGTTAAAATACTGTCTTACTCATTATTACAATCATCCCACATTTGTCAGCAGGCTTAATAATTATATCATCATTTGTACACAACAAACTTAATGCATTTTGTTCTTCTTTAGTAAGGTTATAAAGCCTAGTACCTTTCTGTTTAAAAAAAGCATCATAAATATCCTGCTGAGAGACGTTTGTAAAGGATTTAACTATTGGAGTACTATATGGTATAAAGGTGCTAGCAAGCTTCAGAAACATTTCATTACCTTCATTATTTTTATGTAACCATTTCAAGTCCAAAGACCTAACAAACAACCTTAGTTCAGTTAACAAGTCCGTCAAATCATCAGTTGTAGATGGAATAAATGACAGCCCTCTGGCTAACCGTTGTAATTCAGTAGAATCCAGAATTGTTTGTGTCTTTCGGCTTTTCCCGGTTAGGGGTCGCCACAGCGGAACTCCGGTCCGCTAATGATTGGCAGTAGAGTTTTTACGTGCTGGATTGCTGGGCCTAACGCACAACCTTCAATGAAGGAATGCCCATTCACGCATGTCGCCACACAGAAGACGCTCTGAGAATCGAACGGGCAACGTCTAACTGTGTGGCGACAACGCTACCGCAGCACCACCACCGCAGTACCAGTAGAATCCAGAATATAGAATCCAGAATATAGTCTGATAAATTGAGTACCATCAACAGTTATTTTTTCATTCTTCTATACTGTGCTCCCTGAGCATTGGCCTTCTGGTTTTTGTTCTTACAGCTGTTAGTTTTTTTTTTTTTTTTTTTTTTTGAACGGTCACATTGAGGTGACATGCTCATTCACAGACACAGCTTCAGCTCACCACCCAGTCAGGAGTTTGTAAGTATGTCTGTACCTACACATGGACTTTTGTGAAGATTAGACCACCCACACAATAAAAACTTTATTCCATAACCATTTAATGGACATAAAGGTAAGTCCAGCTATTTCTGGATGGTACTCATCACCTTTCTGCACGTGTTCAGCTCCTTCACTTGTGATGAGGTATTATTCCAAGAGCCAGTTTCTGTTACAGTATCGGATCTGCATTAAACTGTTCCACTCCTACTTGCCTCTTGATTGGCATTGCATCCCCACTTTCTGCTTTGTGGGTATGACCTGCACTGTGGCTGAAAACAGATTTTCCATACTGAGCATGGATGGGCTGTGTTGGTTTTCTGGCTACTGCGTGCTTGCCAGGGGACACCAGCCTGTAGTGTAGTTCCGGGATTTAATTATGATACCCAGTTTCAAGCAAGCTTCTTAGATTCTTTAAAAGAACTGTTGTGCATCATGGGGGGTGGGCATTCTACGTTCTCTGTATGGCCTGTTTTCTCAGACCAGTTTGTAACGGTTGCCTTGAAAACAGATAAAATAACATGGCTCTAAGGATCTTCAGAACACAGAAAACCCTACATCATAGTAAGGTCATAAGTCCCTTCATGAAATCATCGGATTTATGTTCTTTCTGTAAAATAATTGTGTTCAATGCTGTATTTGCTGTAAAATATATATCTGATGGAGTACAGTGTTACGTTTTGAAATTAAAGATAAATGCAAAAATGCATAACTGTCTTATGCTGAGTTTTGTTACACATCTTTCAGAGCATCGTAAAGCTGTAACAGCTGCAAAATATGTAATGCACTTCTGCTTGCACAAAGCAGAGTAACCAGGTGAAGTGACTAACACCTTTAAAGATGTAATTCCATCAGATGTACACTTTGCTTCTAGATGCAGCAGTACTAAGTGCGTTTCAGCTTCAGGAAGCTTTGAAACACTTTTGCTATTGTACTTTTTTCTTCTCTAAGTCATTGTACATCACAGTGAAGTACATCACAGTGAAGTACATCATAACAGCTGAAGCTATGTGTACTGAAGTGTTATGATTGAAATCTCTGACCGTAACTATATTAGACTTTCTCAAAATGGATGTCAAGATTTATATGCTAACTTTCACTCTAGAGGAGAGTTTCCTGATATCAGTTTCTTGAACATGCAGCATGTAGGCCATGATCAGAGGCCCAGTCATAGTCCTTTGCATTTTATGCTTCAGTATATTAAAGTGATTCAGTGTTTTCTGTGCACCGCAATACATGCTGCATAAACTGGTAATGCACTGTTTCTTCATCTGCTGATGTTTTCAGCTTTTTAGCTTTAAAAAATAAAATTGTTGTTTTCCATGCTCTAATACCACAGAATGTATACAGTGAATGTTGACCTCTGTAGCATCAGCATAGGGAAGGCATCATGTGTATCTTTTATTTATTTATATATCCTTTGAGTTCATCCCACTAGGCTAGTGGCCTCTTTTCTGGGGAGATCCAAGGTGGTATTTGTACATCGCGTACACAATGACTCCTCCAGTAAAGTCTATGGATAGACCTTATCCTGTCCCTTAGGTGATGCAGCTATAGGATAACTTCAGTTAGTTTAGGTTATGGTTATAATAAAAAGCTTTTTATTACAGTACAATATTTAGTATAGTAATGCTTCAAAAACATAAGCAGTAACAGGAGGGAAAATGCTTTGTGGTGCTTGACCCATCAGATGCTGCAAAGCTTGTACGATCTTCAACAAATCACTTTAATGAGGTTTCTGTCTACATTGCACATTTATGTTATGCAGCTTGTTCCACAAAACGTCTTGATACTTAACTTGTGGCCTTCTGAGCAGTTTTACTGCACCTTCTTCTCCCCTTCCAGATTTTAAAAGCACTTCACTCATTTTTTTCTCTGACACCTGCATCTGCATCACCTTCTTAAAGTTCCTATCGGTGCATGTAGTTGCGACCCAGTAGATATTCTTCACTCATATTTGGTTGCAGAAACTTTCTGTTAATTTCTTTATAGTTCAGTGATTCTGCATGGTGTGTGCGTGAGAGAGATTGTCTGAAACTGCACTGTGAACTACTCCGTCAAACTTACAGTAGCCATCTTGTAGTTTATGCAAGATTGTGCAGTACTGATTACCCATTGAAAAAATGCTGCTGTGACTACAGGGACAGTCCCCCAGTACTTCATGATTCCTGATGATCTAAGATTATATGCTTATCTAAACCTAATTTCAATAAACTAGCAACTTCATATAACAATATTGCCAGATTTGCGACAGGAGCCCCTTTTCATACCCATCATTGTTCAAATCTTAAACAACTGGGCTGGCTGGAATTACAAAATCAAATACTACTACAGCAACTTACCATCACCCACAAAATCTGTCATCCTTCAAATACTACAATACTTTATACTCTAGTTACTCCTTATAAAAACCTCTCTTCTTTGCGCTCTGCCACCAAGCTCCTAGCAGCCTTCCATAAATCCCACAACAAAGCTGGGGACTGTTTGTTCTCCAACTCTACTGCACCTGTCTGGAACAAGCTTCCAAGTGAACTTACTGCACTTACTTCTTTGCCCACTTTCAAGAAGCATCTAAAAACTTTGCTTAATTCCCAGTGGCTCTGTCCGTGTACTTACCCTGACTGAACCTTTTATTGCCTCTACCTGTTCTTGGTCACTTCAAATACTTTACTAGGTTTCTACAGTATTATTTTTCTACTTTCACTTTACCATTTCCACTGAACTGCAAAAAAAAAAAAAAAACATGCAATGTGATTCCTCTATGCAGGTCAATCAACATGTTCTGTCATGTGATACATAAGATTTCTATCCGTTCTTGCATTAGCAATTTTATCACCTGATGTATTTTTGTTGGCTATGCTTCTGGCATTGTTTATGTACTACTTTCCATTTGTAAAATATTTCATTTTTGTATAACTTTTTGTTGTATATTATTGTGTTTGTGGAGCTTTTCTCCTTGGGCCTCTACTGAAAATGGACATGTATCCAGCTAGACTAGCCCGGTCAACAAATTTAAAATAAAATAATAATAATAATATATACGTATGGCCACTTGTAGACTGCCCAGCAATTTACAGATTACACATTTCTGATTTATTTTCAAGTAATTATATGTCATGCTGTAGAAGTGACGATTGTTTGAAAATGCTTGAGTTCAGAAGCGTGTCTCTTCAAGTAAATGTTTACCTTTTAGTCCATTTTTTATATTAATTTTAATTTGATGTACTATTTTATTATGCTAAGCCATAAACTTAGGCTTCTGACTCAGTGAGCCATCTCTTGTAGCTAAATTGTTTGCGGCATTATGTGTGCTTTATTACTGTTTTAAACATGTACTTAAGCCAGAGCATTTTTCTTAATGTATGGATGTATGCTGTAGAAGAAGAAAATGATATAATTTTGTGAATGAAGCTGAAAAAAATTTCTAATGGAATTCTGAAGCTGCATTCCCATTTTATTTACTGCTGACAAAAGGTAGTGGAATTTGTTAGGATTCTAAACAAGCTATGATGGGTAAATGTGAAGTCAGTTTGAGTATTTAATAGACTTCACTAACATTGCATTAATGTGTGAGTCAGTATGCTCATTTTCTAGCATTTGTGCCTTAGCAAAGTCTGCAATTGTGAAATTCCTGAAGTAGTACCATGTGTCAGTTGAAGAAACAGATGGTGTATGCCACATGCCTGTGACATATATTTCCTAGTATAAACTGGGAGGTTGAGTTGATGTACATAACACATTAGTGTTGTCTGAATGGCTTTTAAACATTTAAAAGGACTGAACTGAATGGTTTTGTATATGCTGTAGAACTATCAGAAATGATTAGAAAAGATTGGGAAGACAGCCTGGAAAAGCTATTTACAAGAAAGCAATGGGAGGACATATGTATGGTTCGCAAGTATGTGACTAAGTCCAGAAGGTTTAGGATCTTTGCTTGGAAGTGTTTGCGTATGTTCTTTGTATACCCCAAGCAGACTTCAAAGACTTCTTCCTCAGGCAGATAGCAAACACTGGAGGTGTGATGGAGAAGAAGAAATTGGGAACATATGTTCAAAGAGTGTAATGAGTTAGCAGATTTTAAAATTCCCTACAAACTGTTCTGCCAGAAATATTGGGAGAGTAAATGGTTGTAAGTAAAAAATGATTGTTTTGAGCTAGACATAGTAAGGCTTTATTAAGTTCAGTTCTGTTGGCTACAAAAAAAAAAAAAAACAATTACTAGAAAATGAAAATCAGAGTCTCTACCAACTATATGAAGTATTGAATATTATAAAAGAGATAAAAGAACTGCAAGAGGGATCTTTAGAAAAGGGAGAGAACAAATTACATAGAAGTAAATGGAAATTGTGGAAACAATACATGCATGATAATGTTCTGGAGAAAGAGGAGTGACGTTTAAAGGAACCCAAGCATTCAGCAATTTTATGTAATGTTGGACGGGTGATAGCAAAATATGTGATGTATACTGTATTTAAATAGAAACGTGTTAACATGGTTTGTTTTCCTTTTGGTTAATGTCTGCTTGTTTAATTCTTGAATGATTATTGAACAAAGGTGTTTTAAAAAAAATAAATAAAAAATTCTGACCGAATAGGGAAACCTCTCCTGTTCCCTCTCCCAGGACTGACAAGAGTGACCTGTCATTTGCTCACTGAGGGGACCCTGACGGCCACAGAGGACATAGCTAACCTCTAGTCCATTGTGGCTCTAGGTGCTACACTAGAGGGGTTGGGGTAAAAGATGAGTGGTCTGAAGTACAACTAATGTCCATGGCACAGTCACCCACCTGCGGCCGAGGCAAGCTGCTAGCCTGCTATGATGGCAAAGGCTGTTTGCTTTACCTTTTTTTTTCTTGTGGCTGGAAGAAGGACTGACAGACTGTTCCATGGTTAAGTAAAAATGGTGCCTCTTTCCCAGGGAAAACAAGTAGCAAAATGCCAGTAAAAACAAAAAGTCTATAGAAAAGTCACTTTTTTCCCCAAATAAATATACTAAGAAGTACTTTAAAAACACATTGCCAGTCCCACAAAGTACAACACAATTGCTCCACAGAGAAAATGGTTTTCAGTTAAACAACTTTTAAACTGACACAAAAAGTGTGTTCATATTTAAAAGTACAGTGCGGTCTCGTGACAGACATTTAAACACAAACTCCTAGCTTTAAAATAACTTTCCTGAAGGCAAAAATGAATATAATTATTAAATGGAATTTTTTTCTCTCCAAAGGCAACATAATCTGCCCAGCAAAAGAATAGCACCAGCCAATTGATTCTCAAAAGCCTCGGAGGAGTGTACTCTTAGGTGGCAGTAAAGCTCTGAGGGATTTCACACCCAAACTTGTCTTAAGTCACCTCAGCTCAATCTCCCTGACAGTGTGGGTGTATGAAAGGTGTTCTGAAGGTTTGGAAGTTGGTCAGCTATTATAGCCTTAGCTGGTTATAACCTATATAGCTAAGGCTACTGTGGCAGTGATCACTATGATGAACACAGCTACAAAACTTTGGAAACATTCAAAAGAAGTCTTAATCAACATCTACAAAGTAAATGCTCATGCTTTCTAGAGACTGGCTAAACCGCTTCACTTATACTCTATACCACCATTTTAGTGAAAAAAAACGTACTTAAAACCAATGAAGTTTGTTTCATTGGAGGTACAAATAATTTATGTAATTAGCATCACTATGTTACAATTCACCAATATTTATGATCGTCTACTTGTATGCATTTCCCTCTAACTTTATGCAATGCATACCATTGTTAACGCTTTTTAAACACTTTTACTGAATTATCACTTGCTACATTGATTAATTTTATACACATGTAAATTTACTTAACTGTATAAAACAAGTTCACATTTACAAACACTGTACTTCACATATACTGCTATATTTATCAAACAACCTAAGCAACATTACATAAAATTATTCAAGTCCTGCCTTTTTTTTAAACAAGAAACATCCTTATTAAACCATCACTTGTGACATAGGCAATCATGCATTTATATAAATGAACACTAACCACACCGATACAAGCCTAGTTGTAAACATTTTACATCATAAACCATACAGGCACACTCCCAGTTGCAAACATAATACATCACTTATAATCTACCCAGTCATTTTCAGCTGAACATTACATGGCTCATTTAAGTCAAACTTCTTTTAAACCTCATTCCTCCCCTGTATGTATTGTTCCCACAATTCCTATTTTTTCCTAAGTAGTTTGCTCCTACCCTTTTCTAAAGATCTCGGCTCCAGTTGTTTTATCTGTTACTATATTCACTACTTCTAGTACCACTGGTTTAGATTTTGATTTCCATTTTCTAGTCATTGCTTTTTCTTTTGGCAGCCACCTTAATTAGACACAGCAAGGCCTTACCATGTCTAGGCAATCTGGATTTTGTATCATAGCTCAGAAAAATCCTCTCCAGTCTGCCCACCCAGCATGTCTGGCAGTACATCCTTAAAGTCCACCAACTCACCGCACTCCCAGAAAATGTCCCCTATTACCTCTTTCTTTCCCTTCACATCTCCAACATTTGCTGTCTACCTGAGGAAAAATTCTCTGCAGTCTACTTGGGTTATAAAAATATCTACGCAAACATTTCCAAGCAAAAATCCTAAGTCTTCTAGATTTTGTTGCATGTTTGGGTGATATACATATATCTTCCCATTGTTTCTTTGTGAATTGATTATCCAGTCTTCTCTTCCCAATCCTTTCTCATCTCCTCTGATTGATTGCTATAGTTATCATGCAATATTTTTTATATTCTACTAATTCTTTTTTTAATGGCCGCTTCTGTTCTAGATTCTACTAAACACTCTACCTATGTTTGTTTTTAGGACCCCCCCCCCCCATTACTTTCTCTTTGCCTATACTCTGATATCAGTCCTTGATGGGAAAGGCAATCTCTAACCTGCAGTCCAAATAAATTCTTGGTGTCTTCTTATTCCATCATCCTTCCCTCTCTAGTTATTTGCTTCCAATACCTTGGTTCCTTTGCCAATTTTCTCCAATAAATTCCAGTCCCCTCTTGCCTACTGTCTATCCTAAATTGCAGTTATCCCCTATTGACAGAATCTCCTTTCTCTATTCCTGTGCTTGCTTAGCTCTTAGGATAGTTTCAGCTACAAAGCTTCCATTTTCTCAGTTTTTGTTATCTTTTGTTTAGTCTCTTCCCACATATTCTTAGCTGCCATGCCAGAATCATTTTTAATCCTTACTCCTAAATCAGTTTATCATGCCCCCATAAATATGAATATTGCTGAACCAGTTCATTAGTGGGTACATAATTTACAGCTATTGCCTTTGTTTTAGCTTCATTAATTTTGTATCCTGACAAGATTTGAAACTGTCTGAAAATGTTCCACAACACGGTAGTCTCCTTCTGGTTTTGTCAGGTATAAAATTATATCATCTGCAAATAGAGCCAGCTTTTCTTGATTACCATACCAATTGTATCTAAGAGTTTCTGAATCCCTTGTTTTCTTTGCCAGTGGTTCTAAATATAATGCAAATAAAGGGGAAACAGGACACCCCTGCCTGGGTCCTCTGCTTAAGCAGAAATTATCAGAGAGAACCCCACCCACTTTCATTTTCTTCTCTGATCCCTCAAATATTCTCCTATTCAACCTTCCGTTTTTTTCAAGAAATGCAACTGTTTCTCTTGCCCTGCTCAAGTCCCTGCTTACTTTGTCAAATGCTTTCTCTGCATCAAGACACACCAAAAATAATGATATTTTCTTACATTCTGCTTCCGTCTGATCATCAGTGTTCCGTTAATGTCAGATGTATGCCTCACCTCCACAAAAACACACGGATCCATATCTATCATTGTTGGCATTATGTTTGCCTTTCTTTTAGCCATCATAGACATGAACACTTTAAAATCATGGTTTAGTATTGAAATGGGTCTGTACGAAGCTGGATCTGATGGATCTTTACCTTGTGTAGGTATTAGTTACCCTTGCTTTCCTCCATGATGTTGGTACTTCACTTAAAATACTGTTAAATAAGACCTTACGGATCTCAGTTTTTCCCCTCCCTAACTTCCAAACTTCCATAGGAATACCATCTGTTCCTGGAGACTTGCCTGTTGATTCGTTATACATGACAATTGTTATCTCATCTCCTCCTGTCCTAACCGTTACTAATTGAGCCTCATCTACCTCTAACCTTGGCATATTTAATTCTACCATAAACATTTCCTTTTGTATTTATTCTCGATTTCCATATTTCTATGGTTTATAGTCTTTCATAGAATTTCCAAAATATTTCTAGTACCTCTACAGAATCTTGTTACCTTCTTTGCTATAGGCTCCCTCAGCGTGGTGATAGACTTTCTACTTTGTTACCAGAGTCATTGTGCTAAAAGTTACTTAACAGCAATCTTTCCAGACTCATGCACATTATCAAGGTAATCCCTTATTTTCTGCTTGGCATTCTACAGTTGATCCTTTTCTTGTTCTGTGACATTTCCCCTATTCTGCAATACATTAACATTTGTCATTCCCTCTAAGTATTTCTTGTTGCTTCTTAACCATAGCTCCCTATCCTTTAATTCCACCCTATTTTTAAAATCTGCCTTAATTTTATCCCACTCCCTGGCTACATTTTTAGAAAAAATTTCTGTCCTCTAATAGCTTCTGAATAATCTCCACTACCCATTCCTTAAATTCCTCTTTTCAACAGACAGGTGGGAAAGCGCCAGTGTCTCACTTTTATTTCATCACTCTGTGCTTTTATTTTAAATTATTATTGGCGCATGATCTGACATAGTTATTGGGTGTGTATCCTTACCTTCAATTAAATGCACATGTTTCTGTGAAATGTAAATTCCGTCTAGCCTGGCCCAGTTTTTATATCTTGGGGAATAATATGAAAATTCACTCTGAACTCCTATTACTGCATTCGCATCTTCCATGGCAAATATTTTCATAAATTACTTCAAAAATCTACCCTGCCTTGTTGTACTTTTCCCTTCTGATCCTCCAGACACATCATCACTGTTGCAAATCACATTCCAGTACCCACCTTTAAGTAATATTCCTTGTTGAAAACTGATTATTTCTCCCAGAATTTTCTTAATCTCCTTTATAGCACTTTTAGGTGGAATATAAATTGCATGCCAGTGTAATCCTCCTCCCTTGCCAGTAGCCCCTTAGCACTAGAAATCTGCCATTATTATTTTTGTTATCCTCTTCTATTACTACCGGAGGTCATCTTGCAATTAATCTAACTACACCTCATTTCCTTTGTCCCAGTTATTCCACTAAAATAACCTTCCTGAAAAACTGTTATCAAATTCACATGTTCAGTTCTTTGTAATTGTCTCCTGTAACATAGCTATTTGCGCTCTACATTTTTTTGATGTAGTTCACTATTCTTTGTTTTTGTATTCATCTGTGAGACAATTGGCATTTAAAGACATTACAGAACGCATCACTGCATTAAAAAGTTATTATTCCCACCTTTTACGTCTAATACCTTTTTTGCTAAATGTCTAGTTCCAGCTTGTGTTACATACGTACAGTGTTTGACAGATTGAACTTTTATACAGCTGTTTCTTGATATGTCCATTTGAGTGTGTTACGTCTTACAAAACAACTTTGTTTTATTGAAAGCCCTCAAACAAAATAACATACCCCCAATACCCCATAAAACCTATTAACTTAATACCAACGCACAACAATATGTACATATTCAAGTACTTAAGTTTTACCCTCCTAATAGGAACAAAAGTCCCAAACTGACAGCCACACTCCCAGACTTGAGTTATATAAAAGAAAGGCTAAACATGCTGTGAAGATTGGGTAGAGATGGGTGAAGGCTGCCAGCCTACTCAAATAGAATGTG
The DNA here is from genome assembly GCF_019279795.1 of Protopterus annectens. Taxonomy (NCBI): domain Eukaryota; kingdom Metazoa; phylum Chordata; order Ceratodontiformes; family Protopteridae; genus Protopterus; species Protopterus annectens. The sequence continues at coordinate 627,827,367 of NC_056749.1, forward strand.
ATGCATAATTCTGACATTTGTAAATATAAATTTAAATACAGGCTTGTTTCTTAAATGAAAGAAAATACTGTAAAATGTTGAACTTTAAGATTGTAGCAACATTGCCATATGCTGTAAGGAAAACTAAGGCAAGCATTTCATATTTTTTTAAGTTACAATTATTTCAAATCTGTCCTTTGATCTCTAGATCTCAGTCAGTCTGTCTGGGCTAGCATATTTTTTCTATTGTTTTAACTTAAGGAATAATTACTAGAGTGTACATGTGAAATGTCTTATTGTTGTAGCTTCCTGAGCAGGTGTTAGCTTGCTAAATAATGTAGCCTGTTGGCCTGGAACCCCATGCTAAGTGTCAAAATGATGTAATGTGTATACTGGGAAACCTAAGTGTCAAAAATGATGTAATCTGGGAGGGCCCAGCAGAAATGTTTGTTAATGATTTTAAAAACTATTGTTCAGAGAGAGACTGTAAGCATTTTGATCTTGGACATCCAACTCAGCACTGCTTATGCTCTTTGTAAGTAGGTTACTGTAGAAGTATGTTTTCTTGTGGCAATAGCTAGGAATTATAAAAGATTAGACTGTTTGTTTTTCTGTTATGTCAGAACTGTACTACTGAATTATTTTAAGTTTCTGTGTGATCTCTGAACTCTTGAATGGCACTGTGGTGTAGTAGTATTGTCTTGTGTTTTTAGTATTTATTACTAACTATTTTTAAACACTTTTCAACTGTGGCTTGTTTATATTGAGATAAATTAAGCTCTAGAGTACATTGCATGCTTATAAGTGATTCTGTACTAAGCCCTTCCAATAAGCCTCAATTGCTTAGTTACATTACTATTGGATAATAATATTGCATAGTAATAATTGGGCACCCTTTTAAGGGCCTTTGGGTAGCTGATAATTATTAGCTGGCGGTGGCAGGAATTACTACCGTGTAGGGGCACAGCTGGAGAATCTGTGTCAGCCTTTCCCAGTAGTGTCTGTGAAGTTGTATAAACACTTATCTCAAAGTGTGTGTTTGTGTGTGTGTGTGTGTGTGAGCTACTTGGGCAGAGACATGAAGCACTGGTTGGACAGAGAGGGTACTAGAGGTTAGCTTGCCAGCTAGGCTGAGATCTGGACCCTATAGCTGTGCCAGTGGGGAGTCTTATTCGGGACCTGGAGAGCAAGGGAGCAACCAGCCCCAGACTGACTGTGATCTCTGTGTGCACTTAAGGGAAATTGCACTTTACTGTGTATATTTGTTATCCTTTCGTCATATATGAGATGCCCTCTCTGGTGTTAGTGGTGAGGATTGAGGCTCCTTGATTGCTGAGCCAGGGCAAGGGCGTCACACATGCTAAGATGCATGGTGCAGCCTGTGCTTCTAAGTGCCAATTGCTTTCGTCTTTTCTTTATAGCTCTGCCAACTGAGAAAAACTCTGAATGCTTTCAGAGAACATTATTGTCCTAGCCAATTTCTCTTCTCATTTTTTTCCGTTCAGCCAATCACTTTCCACCAGCCTGTAGCAAGTTTCTCATTATCAGGTCGTCTCCACTAAGACACGAGAACCAGGCAGCCAGTTTTTCTTTATCAGACTGTTTCCATGGAAACATGAAGACCAGCTGCGGAATTGCTACTGAGCATACATGTTTTTGTTATAAAAAAGCCTCATAATATCAAGTATTCTTGCTCATTTATTTGCTTTTTCCTAAAAACATGTTACTAAATCAATCTAAAGATCCTTAATTCAGTCATTGCCCCATTGAAGCCTAAGAAAAAGCGCATTAATTTTTATTCTGTCATGCTCTTTTAACCAGGTTTTTTTGTTTTGTTTTACATTGTAATGTCTACATTTCTTAAAACAAACTAAAGAAGAAAGAATTGAGAAAGAACGGAAAACAACTGCATATATTTATAATCCCCATTACACTTAAAAAATAACCGAGAAAGCTTTACTTCATAGCATGCCAAGAAAACTTTCTCCCCCTCTTCCCCTCCCCAAATCATTTTTCCGAATATTAATGATATGAAGCACGGCATATAAATTCTGAAAAAGTCCAATATTTCCAGATTTTCTTCTGTCATATTTAATAAATGTAATTATTGCACTGTAACCCTACATTGTTACTGGTTTTATTGCTATTCATCTCCATCTCCCAGATCCTGTCTCTGCTTCATTTCCTACATAATCTTGACTCTTCTGGTCAACTCTTTTGCTCCCTTTCTTCACTGCGACATTTTCCATTGAAACAGGGAAAAGCTTTCACAGGTACAGTCTCTCTGTGATCTTATTACCAGAAGAACAAGAAGCAGAGTCTCCTCCTGCTCCACAGCTCACTGTTTGTTGGACAAACTTTTATATTTCATTCTTGGCATGTACTTCATCAAAAAATGTTTTTGTCCCTCCAGGGAAGAATACCTTGAAGATAGCTAGGTACAGCACTATGAATCTCACACCTGCGTCTTGACATTCCCTGAATAATGGAATGAATTTATTCCTCTTCTGCCTTGTGTACAATAAGTATTTGTCCTTCTACCACAGTTTTTTGTCAGAATTAACCCCTTCTGCTAGTAGAATTTGAATCTTAACTATTAAAAGTTTAGGTTACTTTCTCATAGCCAGGTTTGGGGCATGCACACAATGTGCCCTTTCAACTAACCACTCCTGCTATGGAATACCAGTCCAGTTGCTTATTTGTGCTTTCATGAAATTAATGCAATCTGTTCCTTCCAGCTTCTCTGGTATAGCTGAAAATCTCAGGTTTTCCCTACATGCTCTGTCCTATAATTATTTTTTGAAACATCTCTTCCTGAGCAGTCTCATATTCAGCCAGCCTTTTCTTCATTTCAACCTTTGATTTTTGCAGCAATATCACCGGAGCTGAATATCTGTTTAAAGCTTCTTCCAGTTTTTTCAGCCTTTTGTTGTTTGTGTTGATATACTCCATCAGTGTTTTGTTTACTTAACAAGGTCTGTGTGCAGTTGTCTTACATTTTTCTTTAGGATACTGGACGTAATGTTTGGAAATTGCATTGCTTTCCCCAGTCAGTGTTTCTTCCTCGCTTTTTGTAGCTGATTTTTTCATGTGCTTTATATTTCCTTTATCCTGGCATCCAGGCAGTGCATGTACTAGCCAGTTACTGAAATTTACCCATAAGCACAAAAGTCTACTGGCCTTCTCTGTTGAGTTTCTGTTTTCACATTGAGAGAGCTAGAGTTAAGCTGTTAATGTGCAGCCAACTTGGATGTTCCCATGCTAATGCTTCTTAGTGTTTGATTGCAAAACCTTTTTCTCTGCCTACTACTGTGCATTTTTTATGGGTTGAGACTGAAAAGATCAGTACACCCACTCATTTACATTATCAAATTGTATAATAAATATAAATAAAAAATAAAATACTGAATAAAAATAATTTGTGTAACAATGAAAAACACTTTTGAGGGGGGTGAAAACGTCCACATAATACAAACTTAAAAGTAAATCAGCATGCATGATTCATTTACTTGGGGAACAATAGAGTCTGTTGCCAGATACATTTCACCACTGCCTTTTTCCTACAAGTGGCAGCTAAATGATCTTGCCCATCTGATAAACACAATAGCAAAATAAAATACATTTTAGTCGTGCATAAAATATATAGCAACCCCCCCACACCCCCCAAAAATCTGATTGATTCTTATAGTTATCATGCATTGTTGTGTATGCCCTACTAATTAACCCTTTTTGACAGCTGCATCTGTTCTAGATTCAACTACAACAGACAGCTATGTCTGTTGTAGATTCAACTAAATACTCTATCAGAGCAGGTCTTTATTTTAAATTCCCATTTCCCTTTCTTTTTGCCTGTTCTCTGAGATCAAGCCGTGGTAGGGAAGAGTCTCTAGCCTGCAGTCCAAATGTTTTCCTGACCTCATCCCACCCTGTTACCTTTCCTATTTGAGTTATTTGCTCCCAAAATCTTCATTCCTTTGCCAGGTTTCTCCAGTAAATTCCAGACCACTCACTTATCTTCAGTATCCCTGCTTGTAGTCGTCTCTATTGGCAAAATCTCCTTTATTGGCTTAGTTCTTAAAGTACTTTCTGCTACTTTATGAATATAGTATTCTGTATGGTTGTTATTCTCCTTAAAGATCTGCATTCAAAGTCCTTCTTTCTCTCTGTCTTTTTCCCTATTTCTTGAGAGTTTGAGAGATGGGTTCTGAACATCATTCATCAGGGTTACACATGGCAATGGGAAGAAATTCCTCCTTTCAGTGGGATAACTCCTCCTCATCCTCCGGACCAGACTCTCTTTCCACTGGGGTTTTAGTCACTGATGCTTTTAGTGATAAAGAAAATGACTGGAGACTAGTTCTTGGTCTTTCTTTCCTAAATCTGTTTGTGATAGTGCCCAAATTCAAAATTGTCACTTAATCGGTTACTTTTTTAATTTCAAAGATGTTCATCACTTTCCTGTTAACCCAGACATGCCCTTTGGACTATCTACTGCTCCAAGAGTGTTCACAAAGTGTCTGCCTCCAGTTATTGCAGGCTAGAGGGCATCCACACCCCCCCCCCTTTAGCTCATAAATCTTTTTTCTGACAAACCAGGTGCTGTCTGACTATCCTGTACCCCCCTCAGCCATATTCCTTTTTTTAATTTTTCTTTCTGTGCCTCTTCCTTTTTTGGTTAAATATTACTCCAGGCTCCTGGGTTCTTTCCGTCATTCACGAAGGGTGGTACATGGTCTGGAAATCTCTTTCCCCTTTCATGGTCATTCCTCAGCCCCATTAGGAACAGTTGGCCTTTTTTTCCAGAGGTGCTTCAGGGTCTCTTTACTCTGAACTATTCAGGAATTTCCATTTTTTTTTTAAAGGGGAAGAGGTTTTATTCCAGAATGTTCTTATTCCCCAGGAAAGAGGACACTTGGAGATGCATTCTGGATCTCTGTCACATAAGCACCTTTCTGAATGTCCCTTCCTTTCAGATTATCTTTTAACACTCTTGTAACTTTCAAACCTTCAACTTCAAGGCAACACTATTTGTCACTATTTGTTACCAACTGTGCTTGCGTGTTTTTTTAAAAATCATCAGTTATTGTTTTCTTTATACCATCAATTATTGAATTAACCAATTAGAAGATGTATAAAAGCTCTTGTGTAGTAATAACATTTATTCTGATGAAGTTTCCAGTCAGGAAATGAAAGCGCTTAATCGAATTGTATTGTGTTTGTGTAAATAAATTTACTTTGTCATTACGGACTGCAGAGTCTTGCGAGAGGATTTTGTGACATCTGGAGACTTATTGTTCATTTAATACTGTGAGACTACCTTCATCGGTTTCCTGCCATCGGGGAATTCATTTTTGTTTACTGGTTCCTTTCAGATGTCCCTTCAGACTTTGCTTACTCAGGCTTTTCTAATTTCTCTGTACCTCAAGGATGTTTATCTTCTTATCCCTATTCATCCCCTTTCCAGGAAGTTTTTACATTTCTCTATTGCTTCTTAGTATTTTCAGTCCTCTGCTGTGCCCTTTGGCCTCTCTAATGCCCTGGGAGTATTCATCAAATGCCTCACTCACGTGATTGATTTTTGCAGAGTAAGGTGGTTACAGGTCTTCCCCAATCTTTACTTTGCCATTTCTCTCCTACAAAGCCTGTGGTTCACTATAAATTTCCAAAAGTCCTTCCTGCCTCTTTCACAGGATCATGTGTTTCTGAGATTCAGGATCCAGACTGTTTCACTGCTGGCGTCCCTGCCTCCTGCCAAGACCTTAACGCTTCTTTCCTTCTTTCAGTCCCTTCTTCCTCTGGCCTCGATTACAGCCAGGGAATTTCTGAGAGCTCTGGGTTTCATGACTTTCACCATTGCTATGCTTCCACTAGCCAAATTATACATCAGAATGCTTAAGTGGTTTCTAAAGTCAGTTTGAAATGTAGAGGATGACAGTGCTAAACCATAGTCCCTCTTTTTCCATGCCTCAAACTGGAATTTCAGTGATGGATTCAGCAGTTGTCTTTCGATCCAGGGCTTCCTCTTCAGCCTCCACTCCCCTCTCAGGAGCTGTTCAGACGCTTCAGACATGGGATGGGGGGGGGGGGTTCCTTCGGCTTTCTAAAAGTACAAGGCCTCTATTCGTTTCAGTAAAAGAAAGACCACATCAAGTTTCAAAGAAATGAGAACTCTTCTGTTGGCTGTTCAAGCATTTCATCCTCTGTTCACTCCAGGGCCCCCCAAGGTACTTACAGACAATACCACAGTGATGTGGTATGTCAGCAAGCAAGGAGGGACTAAATCTCATCTCATTTGCAGGTTAGGATTTCAAGTGTGGGAGCTAGCTATCCAGTATCAAGTGACACTTGAGGCAATTTACATTCCCTCAGGTCAGAATGTTGTGGCAGACTCTAAGCAGGTCCGTGTTATAATCCTACAAGTGGATGCTTCACAGGGTTGTTTTTCTGGACATTTTTCCAGCAGTGGGGTACTCCTCAAGTAGATCTATTTGCCTCTGCTCTGAACAGACAACTTTCTCTTTTTTGCACCAGAAGAAGATTTTTCTGAATAATATCTTATATTGTTAAAATAGAAGTGATATTCTATAGTATTAGGTTATAGCCTGTTTGTTTAGCTCTAGTTAAATTTTTTGAAGTATTTCTCTTCAGGTCTTTTTAGGCCTCTCATCTGTTTGGGCATGGCAGGGCTCTGTCGGCTTGTGTGTGTGTGTGTGTGCTCTCTTTTCTTCCTCATTATATAATCTTAGGTAGTTACATATATATTCTGACATATATGCTGTAAAAAGCTTAGTTCTTAGTTAAATAAGTATTCTAGTTAATATTTAGATAGCTAACGGTTGTATTTTTGCTATTATATTGAGAATTCAGGGACCTGAATTTATATTGTTAACATGTCAGAAAAACAAAAGTCAGGATTCAAAAGGTGTGAGTGTGGTCAAAAAATGTCTGTTACAGACCACCATTCCACCTGCGTGTACTATTTGGGTTCTGTTCACCTACAAAAGGTGTGCTCTATCTGCCACTCCTTTAGCGCCAGGGTTCTCTTGGAAAGGCACAGGAAGCTGGTAGATAGGGGACTTCTGAAGCCTGAATTTCAAGCTTCTTTAGACAAAGCCGACCTCTCTTCAAGGCTTCGAAGGGGTCTAAGTCTTCCATGGGATCCTCGGAGCCCAAGTCATCGGCTCAGAGTACCTCTGGTATGGTTCGTGCATCGGCTCCACAGCCCTTGGAGCCGTGCATCGATCCTTTACCTCGGAGCCCAGTTGTGTATCCGATATTGGAGACTCCTCAGTCTCCAATTCTTCAATTGGTACCATCTTCGGCTCCTTCGACCCATCCCTCGACGCATTCTTCGAGGCTTTCTGATGTGGACCTGGACCGAGTGGTTAAGAGGCTCTTAGAGAACCCGGCCCTGGCCAAAATGCTGTCCACTTCGAGCCACTCTGCTTCGAAGCCTGAAACCCCAGCCATCATTTCTTCCCCTCCTCCTCCGAAGCCAATCGAGCTCTCTGAGCCGGGGCAGACGGAACCGATGTTGGTAGAGCCCTCTGAGCCGAGGTTTGATCCACCTCCCTCGGCTCCATCGACCTTGATCCCCTCTGTTCCAACCGGGGAGTCTCTGGGCCGACAGTCCCTCGCTGGCTCCGGGGTGGAGAGTCAAACCGATACCTTGGTTCCGGCCCTTCCCCTCAGGGCTTCAGCGCAGGTGGCTTCGGCACTGTCCTCTGTATTGGAGCGGGGGTTCTCAGCTCAGGGAGAGCTGCCGGCCTCTTCAGAGCCAACAGACTTCTCGGACCGAGATTCTGGTGCCTTCGATGCCATGAGGAAGGTCATGTCTGCTAAGACCACTACCTCCTCGGATCTGTCTTCCCCTCCCCCTAAATGCCTCATTCTACCTCTTCCGCACAGGTCCCCAATAAGCATCGAGATCCAGGGCCTCGGGTATCCCCATTGGGTGGCCCCTCCTCTATAGGGACTTCACTGGATGCTCCCACCGATGAAGTACCTAGGAAGAGGCTAGGAGGCACTTGGATTCCCCACAGGAATCCCTGACATTGGATACCGACTTGGAGGAATCAGAAGGGTTCCCATGATCCCCCCTCAGGGGATGTCTCATTTGCAGACATATTGGAGATCTTAAGACAGAGGGGTGATTGCCAGTCCCTTGCCCCTACTGGGGACGAGGCCTTTGGATCTCAACCATCCACCTCCTGGGTTACCCCGCCTTTCGATGAATTGATGGAGCTGGTTCCGGATGGTCACGCTTCAATCTATTCTTCCGTTCTTAGCAATGGGCGATTGGATGTGCTCTATAGATCTCAAGGATGCTTACTACTGCATCAAAATGGACAGATCATCCAGAGATCACCTGCGTTTCCGGCTGGGTGCCAGACATTACCAATTCAGAGCCCTGCCCTTTGGTCTCACCACAGCCCCCAGAGTGTTCACCAAATGTATGGCAGTGGTCACGGCTCACCTGAGACGTTTGGGATTCCGGGTGTTTCCATATCTGGACGACTGGCTCCTCACCGCCACCTCCAGGCATCAACTAATCCAAGCAAGAGACTACACCATAAACCTTTGTTCCCAGTTGGGCATAACCTTAAACTTTGAAAAATCTGCGTTATCACCCTCGCAGCATATTACATTTATAGGAGCAGAACTGGACACTGTCAATTCAAGGATCAGGTTGCCTCAAGCAAGAATTGTATCTCTAAAAAGTCAGTTGTCCAGTCTGTTGGTCCAGAACAAAGCTCCTGCATCCCAAATACTGCAGCTATTAGGCACAATGACAGCCACACTGATAGCAGTCCCGTTAGGGTGCATGCACATGTGGATACTCCAGTGGCTGCTCTTCGCACAATGGTCTTACTAACGACTGCCCATGTCACACGAGATTCGGTTAACGAATCTTTGCAAGAAGGATCTCAATTGGTGGTTGAGCAGCGACCAAGTAGTAATCGGACGTCCCTTTGTTCTTCCCCAACCCACAACCACAGTGACCACAGATGCTTCCCTGATGGGGGGGGGGGGCTAAGGGAAAGACTGTCCAAGGCACTTGGTCAAACATGGAATCACATTTGCATGTATATGTCCTAGAGCTGAGAGCGGTGTTCCTGGCGTTGCAACACTTTCACGACTCTCTTCCTCCAGGTACAATTGCTATCCAGACAACATGTCTGTAGTCTGGTACATCAACAAGCTAGGGGGAACCAGATCGTATCCCTTATGCTGAGAGGCCCTAAGAATTTGGCAATGGGCTGTATCCACAGGACGCTTTCTGATAGCAAAACCCATCCTGGGGTCATCCAACATGATAGCGGACAAGCTAAGCAGGGCCATGCTGTTGTCTCACGAGTGGTCTCTCAAACAGGTGGCAGGCAAGATTTTCCGCAGATGGGGCCAGCCTTGCTGCGACCTATTTGCGTCTCCGATGAATGCCAAATGCAGCAGCTACTTTGCCCTTTATCCCCCACCAGGGAGCAACCCGAGGGACACGCTCGTACACGATTGGCCCCCGGGCCTCCTATATGCCATCCCGCCAATTCCCAAATTCATACAGAAAGCCAAAAGTCTGGGAAGGACTGTGATTTTGATAGCCCCGTCTTGGCCTCGTCAGATTTGGTTTCCCTTCCTGCAGAAGTATCGAGTGGAAGAACCATGGATCCTAGACCCAGTGCCAGATCTTCTGATTCATTCGTCGGGAGTTCTTCATCCCTCCCTCATCTCCCTAAAACTGACAGCTTGGCTGCTCCAATTCCCATATTAGCCAGGTCTCAAGATTTGTCTCCTGCGGTCCAACATATTATAGTTTCTTCTCATAAACAGTCTACCAGGAAGCTATATAATAGCAAATGGAAACTATTTGTTCACTGGGCTTCTCATCATGACACTGACCCTTATGTGGCACCTATTCATACCATCTTAGAGTTCTTGTCTTCCTTGTTTCATGATGGCGCAGCTGCGGCCACCATTAGAGTTCAGTTGGCTGCTATTTCCAATTTTCATGTAGGGTTTAACGGGTCTAACATCATGTCCCATAGATTTTGTAAGGCCTTTTTGAAAGGAACCCATCATCTCAGACACCCTGTCTCTCCCTGGAATTTGAATCTTGTTTTATCCCAGTTGATGCTCGCTCCCTTCGAACCCGCTTCATCTTGTCACTTAAAGTTTCTGTCTTGGAAAACTATATTTCTGGTAGCCATTACATCTGCACGTAGGTTCTCCGAACTTCAGGTCTTATCCTCCAAGTCCTCATATTTGATTTTTCACCCTGATAGGGTGTCTCTCAGGACAAATCCTACCTTTCTCCCCAAGGTCTGTTCTGAAACTAACTTAAATCAGTCCATTGAGCTTCCAACCTTCTTTAGACACCATACCAACAGACGAATACATGTTGCACAAGCTTGATGTACACAGACAATTAAGATTCTACCTGGATAGAACACAGAGAATAAGAAAGGTTCTGCAGTATCAAAAATCACATTATCCAAGTGGCTTTCTGACTGCATTACATTCATTTATTCCTCCACTAACCAGCTATTACCGAATAACGTCAAAGCCCATTCTGTCCGGGCTGTTTCTATGTCATTAGCTCGTTTGCCCTTTGATACCATCTGTGCAGCTGCCACGTGGTCAAAACCTCACACGTTTATCACTCCTTATAAAGTGGGCAGGACCTCCAGGGACAGGGCTTCCTTTGGTTCCACTGTGCTCAGGAATGTTCTCCCGTGAGCCACCCAGGGTTAGGGTGCTTGGGACGCTACCCATGTGTAAGAACAAAACGGCGAGATAGAACAACTTCACATAAAGAAGTTATGTCCTTACCATAACGTTCCATGTGAGTTGTTCATCTCGCCTTTTTGTTCTTACATTCCCTCCCACCTTCCCCCTCCTGTTGAGAAAGATGGTTGCCTTGGTGGATTGGTCGAGTTTTGTCAACCTGTCTTCTTGGACAGACTGTTTCTTCCTTCTACAAACCTATAGCTACCTAGATAGGAAGGCACTATAGTTCTATTTCTTCCTGTAGGCTGTCTCTGGTTGCAGCATACTAGATCTGGGGATATACACTAGGTCTCGAGCTTCTCTGAGAGTCTGAGCTTGAAAAGCGGCTGACTCTGAGCCGAGGGATCGGCTCCGAACCCACGTGTAAGAACAAAAAGGCGAGATGAACAACTCACATGGAACGATATGGTAAGGGCACAACTTCTTTTTCTATTAGGGCTGTGGTTTCTTCTGGTGTCCCCCCCCCCCCTCGGGTAACTCTATTCTTGAGGCAGCTACGTGGACTTCTGAGCATAGTTTTATCAAGCAATTTAAGTTAAATGTGATTTCCAGGGCTAGAGCTAATTTTACTAGGGCCATTGTTCATGGGCTCCTAGAGAGCTCTGCTAGTCCTTCCTCCTCCTCCCCCCTTCTCTTCTTCCTCCCCCCTGTCTTCTTCCAGAGCTTTTGCACTCTCCCTAGTGTAAGGAATACTGTAACGGTGAAATGGAAGGACACAGTACATTTCCATAAAATCTTACCATAGCAGTAGGTGTCCTTCTCTTCATTGTTGCAGTATTCAGTCCCTCTGTACTTCCCCCTGATTCTTTTCTCTTCTGGATGTTTTTATTACCTCTCTAATCCTTGTACTGGCATGCCTACTTTGACCCTCAGTTCCGAGGATGGTACATCTGGATGTACCCTTAATGCCCTATTCTGTAAGCAGGGTGCATACATGTGATGTACAGCATAACCTTTAGCAACCTAAAGGCTTTGGTATACTGGCAGGATGCCAGCCTGCCCTTGGCATGGGATCTTGGTTGTAAGGAATACTGCAACAGTGAAGAGAAGGACTTCTACTGTTATAGATATTACACAATTGTACTTTGCTCAGGTAGACATATTTGCCTTCTCTCTGAACAATCAGCTGGCAAGATTCTAAGATTCCATGCAAGAAGGCCTGGAAGACTGATGCCTTTTTTTTTCTTGGGCAGGAATGTTCCCTTATGGTTTTTCACCCTTTCCACTAATATTCTGGGTACTTCTGAAGATTTAGGAAGGATCTACCAAGATCATAATGGTGACTCCTTTCCTTCTGGGCCAGGTAACCGTGGTTCTCCCTTCTTTTGAAAATAACTGGGGGCAATTAACACAAGCTTCCATCCAGACTGGGTCTACTCATACAGGAACAGGGGTGTTTGATGCACCTGGGCAGCAGTCAACTTCAACTAACTGTATGGATAATAGGCTCTTAATTCGTATTGGGCACCAGTTTACTAAGGATGTGCAGCATGTACCAATGAAGGCAAGAAAGCCTGCTTCTAGAAAATCATGAATTAGCAAATGCAAAAGGCCTTTTAGTTGATGCCAACAACATAACCAGCACCGATTTTAAGGGCTAGTTGTTCTCTGATTTTACCATATTTGTCTGAGCTACTATCCTATGGCCTTTTATACTCCTGCATCAAGGTTAATTTATCAGCTATTTCAGCATAACTGCCCATGGATCCTACTCTTTCACTGTTTTCTCATGTCAAAATGTTTTTGAAAGGGGTTTGCATAAGAGACCTCCAACAACAAAAAAAAAATAAATAAATAAAAAAACAAAGCTACAAGCTGTTCTTGGGATCTCCATTTTTGTGTTCGAGAAACTGACATTTGCTCCATTTGAACCAGCCAAACTGGCTGAATTGAGGTTCTTAACATGGAAAACAGTTTTACATGATTGTTCTGACCTCTGCAAGAAGAGTAACTGGGCTGGAAGCTCTGTATTACCCTATTTAATTTCCCACAGGGAGAGAGTTTCTTTGAGAACTAATCTTTTTATGTCTAAAGTACTGAGTTTAAGCCAAACTATCCAATCTTCCTGTTTTCTTTCCTGAACCCAAAAATGATGGAGAAGGGGTACTCCATACTTTGGATGTCCACTCTCTCTCAGATTTTCAAATCAAGTGTTCAATTCTTATGAAGGCAAGACGAAAGGACAACTTGGCAAATCAGACCTTTTTCAAATGGTTGCCTAAAGCCATTAACTTTTGGTATATTCACCGCAACGAAACTGTTCAAGGCAGAGCCTTGGCTTCATCTATGGGCTTTTTGAAAATGGTTGGATTTTAGAAGTATTTTAGAATCTGCAACTTGGTTCTTTGTGCTTACTTTTACAAAGCGCTACATACATGCTTCATTCTGTAGGTCTATTCTAGCATTGCATGAACCATTTTCCCCTGGCTCCTGAACTTTTCTCTCTCCACCTCAAGGGCAAGGCTACAGCAGCAGTGATCAATATGGTGAACATAGTACAGTTGTGTAAGTATACAGCAGTAGCCGCTCCATCCCTCTATCCCCCCTGTTTTTTTTGTGTGCTGTATGCCAGGGTGTGGTTCTTTTTTGTTTTATTTATTTTTATTTTATTTTACATTTGTTAACCGCGATAGTCTGACTGGATATATGTCCATTTTCAGCAGAGGCCCGGGGAGAAAAGCTCCAAACAGTAACAAAAATATCATTACATATCACGGATAGCATAACAGAATATTTACAGAGAACATAGAGACAACCCATACAGAAGTAACATATAGAATTTTTTTTTTTACATTAAATCAATGAACTACCATTTTTAATAGTTTCATTAAGAATAGTTAAGTTCAGAGTAGATAAATCTGAAAGTTGCAGTACAAGATAGGTTACATAGCAGCTATACACAATTTGGAGAAAAAATTAGCCAGGCTTGATGCACCTTCCTAGCTTTGCTGTTAAAGGGCTCTGCCTCCTTCTCTCTGCTGGTAGGAAAGCTCTGAAAGGCTTTGAACCCAAAGTTGTCTTGGGCAGCCTGAGCTGAGCTGACTAACAGTTTGGTTGTGTGGAAGATGCCCTGAAGCGTTAGAAGCTGGCTGGCTGTTGTATCTTTGGTAGGATATAAGCTACGTAGCTGAGGCTACTACAGCAGTGATCGTTTGAACATATACTGCTATGGTAAATTTACTTAAACAACTGTATTTTTTATTTCATTAGAAAGTTGGCTCTCTCCCTTTTAATTTCTCCAAGTCTTTTTGGTTTCTAATAACATGATGGGAATGGACCCCATTCCTAAGTCAAATTATGATTAAAGTTCATGAAATTAGTATTGTTTCAGTCTTTGATGTTGGCCAGAAGTGTTCTTTGCAGCACCTGCAATGTGTCCAGTAATGACGACTCCTGCATTTCATACAGAGTTACATGTATCTGTAACATATCCAAGTACTTTTATAAGGCCTGTTACTCCTACTATTAGAACTGTCTGGGTATCCTCCTTTCACATTGCCCTAATTTCTGCCTGCAAATCCTGGCATTTTATGAATGTGTCTCTTTCTACATAAGGCAATGTAGTCACTGGGTGTAGCAGATGTTCTTCATCTCACATTGCTGCAGTCCTTATATATGGGGTAGTCCGCTGTCCTCGGTCGGCCCGAATACCAAAGTATTAGGCTGACGTCGGTCATGGGCGCTCAAATCTGACATCAGAGCGTCAGGGTATAAAAGCGCATGACCGACGTCATATCCTCAGACTTTTTTGCCGCATGGTCCGATGCAGAAGCAGCGTTGCAAGTGCCGTTCGGCGTTCTGAAATTTTCGTATTCTGAGTTTCAGACCGAAACCAAGTTGGGCTAAGTACCCCGTTGGGGAATATTTTTGTTTTTTCTTGCCTCAGTTAATTCCGGATGTCAGAAAAAGTGAATAATTGTATTTCTTGTGGGAAACAGATACCGCATAGGGATTATCACTCTCTTTGCATTCCTTGTTTGGGACGGACCACGGCGTTGTCGGGTGTCGGTTTTGTGCTAGGTTTAATAAGCGCACTATAAAAAGAAGGTTAGATTGTGCTAGGTTAGTCTTTGGTAAGCGGTGTAATTATAATATGCCGTCGGATCCTCTGACGCCCGCTTCCACGAAGAAGCGCAAAGACAAATCCTTGAAACCTAGACAGGTTGATTCGTCCGTTTCGGACGCCGGTCCTGCAGAAACTACAGTGGAGCAGGTGGATCCGGCTGAAGTTTCTGTTGAGTCTCAGGGGGAAACTTTGATTTTGCAGGATGTGGCCTCACAGGAGTCAGGTCAAGCTGAAGGGGCCTCTCAGGTTACTGTTCTCCTTTCTATGCCTAAGGTGGTTAGGCCCTCTGCTACTATTTCTAAGGCTTCTTCTAAGGGCAGGTCTGTTTTGCCTTCCTCTGGTGTTCCTCCAGGTACTTCAGGGTCTGTGCCTAAAAAGCACATGCTTAAAATGGCAGAAGATTTGATTACTTTAATTAGAGGTTCTATGCCCCCTCCTGATAAGAGGCCCAGGGTGGAGCCAGAGTTGGAAAGTTTGGATCAGGCCTCAGAGGACTCAGACTCTTCTGCTGAATATATTCAAGATTTTCTCCCTTATTCGGATTCTGATGCAGAGGATTCCACTCCTTCTGCTTCTCCTCCAGAGGATTTTTCATTTTCAGAAACTCTGCATTCCATGAGGGAGCATTTTAAGTGGGAAGGACAGGATTTCTCTGATTCACGGAAGAGGCTTAGGGAAGTCTTGTTTTTACCACAGCATAGACCCTTGGCTATACCTCCTGTTTTGGATGTTGTTCAAGATGTTTTCTCGGAGGCTTCCCTTAATCCAGATTCTTTGCCTCCTGCGCCAGTTAAACCGGACAGGTATTACAGGGTGCCTGAGGCTCATAAATATCTGTATAAGAGTCCTAGGGCAGACCCAGAAACTATTAGTCAGGGGCCTAAGGGTGTTAGAGCTTCTGTTGTAAAGAATCCGGTTCCTCTAGATAAGGAAGCTAGAGCTTTGGATAGATGGGGTAAGAAGGTGTATACCTCTTCTACTTTAGCAATGAGGGCTTTAAATTGCCAGTTTCATATGTTGAAATATCAGAATTTCCTCCTTTCTCAGCTAAAATCTAAAGTGGATGCTTTGGCAGAGGGCATAGAGTGTAAAGAATTGCAGGATTTAGTACATGTCTCTGAACAGGTGGGTAAGCATTCTTTGCAGTGTGGTTTTGATGCTGTACAGGCCTCTTCTAGGGTGGCTGCCACTGGTTCAGTTCTTCGTAGGCACGCCTGGCTTAAGGATCAGAATTTGTCCGAGCATGTTAAGACTAGAATTCTGGATGCCCTTTACAGTCTGAAGTTTTGTTTGGTCCCCTGTGGAGTCGGTTTTGAAGAAAATGGAAGACAAAGCTAAGTCCATGCAGACTGTTAAAGATTTTTTGCAGGTGCAACCTCCAAAGTTTAGTAGAAATTGGCCTACTAAGGGGTGGACCTACCCTTCTTCTGATTCTCAGTCTAGGGGTAGATCTAGACGTGGCAGGGGCAGAGCTCACAGTACATTCAGGCCTAGAACTTGGAGTTCCCCTGCACAATCTGCAGGTGAAGGCAGGGGCCAGTCCTTTCGTAAACAGGCCCAATGACCTGCATTTTCAGCTGCCAGATTCTTCTTCCCTGGCAGCTCCTTTGGGAGGAAAGTTAGCACTCTTCAAGCAAAACTGGCTTTTAGTCACCCAGGACAAATGGGTATTGGACATTATAAACCGAGGCTACAAGTTCTATTTCCATACATTGCCTCCTTTCAAAGGCATGCCAGACGTTCCTCCTCAGCAAAGGATAGAGGCTCACAAGCAGATTTCTTTACTTCTTCAAATGGGAGCTATACAGCCAGTTCCTCTGTCAGAAGTGGGACTAGGATTTTATTCTCGCCTGTTTCTAGTACCAAAGAAAGGGAACACGTGGAGACCAATTTTGGATTTATCTATCCTCAACACTTATCTGGACATTCCAAAGTTCAAAATGCTAACGTTACAACAGCTTTTACCTCTGTTGGGAAAAGATCACTGGATGGTAACTCTGGATCTCAAAGAGGCTTATCTTCATGTTCCTATCAGGCCCAGTTGCAGGAGGTACCTGCGTTTGGCTGGAAATTTACATTATCAGTTCTCTGCATTGCCCTTTGGCTTATCTACTGCGCCCAGAGTGTTCACAAAGGTTCTGGCTCCAGTGATGGCCTTTTTCAGGTTAAGAGGAATACAGATTTATCCTTATTTGGACGATTGCCTGATTATTGCACAACACAAAGACGAACTTCT
This sequence comes from Protopterus annectens, assembly GCF_019279795.1. Taxonomy (NCBI): domain Eukaryota; kingdom Metazoa; phylum Chordata; order Ceratodontiformes; family Protopteridae; genus Protopterus; species Protopterus annectens. The sequence goes on from NC_056749.1 coordinate 627,844,433, forward strand.
GCATCATCTACAGTATGTGATGGTAGTGTTAAGATGCCTAGGGTATTCTGTGAACGAAGTCCAGTCTAGTACCCTCTCAGGACATGTGCTTTCTGGGTGTGAGACTGAATACAGCTTCCCAGATGGCCTTTTTGACCCCGGACAAACAAAGAAGCCTTTCTCTTTATTTCCATCAATTGTCTCTACAGTCCAGGCTGACTGCAAGGACAGTCCTTCAAGCCTTGGGGTTCATGGCATCTTGTATTCTGGTGCTTCCCAATGCCAAACTGCATATGAGGAAGCTTCAATGGTATCTCAAAAATGTATGGACACAACACTGCCAAGATCTAGACACTGTCATTCAGATAATACCTTGCATTCAGAAATAATTTTTGTGGTGGGCTCAGGAATGTCACCTAAACAAGGGACTCTCTGTGACCCGACCAGAGGCGAGTCAGATTCTAACGACAGATGCCTCGGACAAGGCTTGGGGAGCACACCTCAATGGAAAATGGGTGCAAGACACGTGGCCTGTCAGACTTCAACATTTGCATATCAACTTGAAGGAGATGTTAGCAGTCCAATTTGCATTGATGGCTTTCAAGGATTTACTTCACCCAGGACAGGTGTTGATTCAAACAGACAACACTACTGTCCTGTGGTACATCAACAAGCAAGGGGGAACCCATTCTTACCCTCTTTGCAGGCAAGTGATGATTTTGTGGGAGACTGCTCTCAGTTTACACCTCAATCTTCAGGCAAGGTTTCTACCAGGAGCACAGAACTCCTTAGCGGATGTGTTGAGCAGACAAATTGTGGATCCTCACGAGTGGAAACTGGATCCTCATGTGTTTCAAAAGTTGACAGTGTTATGGGGGACTCCAGACATAGATCTGTTCGCTTCTCCACTAAATTACCAGTTGCCAAAGTTTTGCACAAACATGTTTCATCCCACAGCTTGGAAGGTGGATGCTCTATCATTCAGTTGGAGCAATCTTCATGTCTATGCCTTTCCACCTCTGCCTCTCATTCCCAAGGTTCTCCTGAAGGCCAGAATAGACAAGCCATCCATGATTCTGATAGCGCCGGATTGGCCTCGACAGCACTGGTACCCACTACTGAGGAGTTTGGTGCGGGAGCCTCCATGGCCTTTGCCTTTGATTCCGCATCTTTTGTCTCAGGAGGGCAATCACTTCCTCAATGTCAAGATTCAGTCTCTGCATCTCACAGCCTGGCATATTCTGTTTTAGGCCCTGGAGGGTCTCAGCTTCCACAACAAGTTTTGAATGTTATTTTGGAGGCCAGAAGGCCTAGTACAAGGAAAGTTTACGCTGATAAATGGAGGAGATTTTTCTTTGGAGCAAAGCGAAGGACTTTGATGTTTCCAAGCCTGATTTAAGTGTTTCTCTTCAATATCTTACTGAGTTATTGGACAAGGGTTTGTCTTTCTCCTCGATAAAGGTTCATGCTGCAGCCATTTCTGCTCACTATGACTGTGACCCTCCTTTATTTTCCCATCCTTTGTTTAAGCAATTTCTTAGAGGGGCAAAGAACATAAGACCCCCACGTAGAGCTCCTACTCCTGCTTGGGATCTCAATTTTGTGTTGGAAAAGCTTACTCTACAACCTTTTGAGCCTGCAGCTACTGCCGAGTTAAAGTATTTATCATGGAAGACTGCTTTTTTGTTGGCCATTACCTCTGCAAGAAGGGTCTCTGAATTACAGGCCCTTATGGCAGTGGAACCTTTCCTGATTTTTCATAAGGATAGGGTATCTTTGCGTACTAATCCTTCCTTTATGCCTAAAGTGGTTTCTAGTGTGGCCTTGAACCAAACTATTCATTTGCCTACTTTTTATGCAAACCCCCAAAATAAAGGGGAGAAGATTTTGCATACTTTGGATATTCACAGGCAGTTACGTTATTATTTGAGCAGAACCAAGGGGTTTAGGCAGTCTCAGCAGTTGTTTGTTGCTTTTGCTTTGGGTTCTCAGGGAAAACCTGTTTCAAAACAAACTATTTCTAAATGGATTGGGTTTTGTGTTTCTTTCTGTTATTCCCATCATGGTAAGGAGATTCCGGCTGGAATCAGACCTCATTCCACTAGAGCTACTGCCACTTCTACTGCCTTCCTAAGGGGGGCAGCTACAAAAGATATTTTGGAAGCAGCCACTTGGAGTTCAGTACATACTTTTTCCAAGCATTACCACCTTCCTCTTTATTCTAAGTCTAGGGCTGGATTTGCCACTGCAATATTACAGGGCATTTTAGCAGCCCCTAATGCTTTATGATTTTGCCATCCTCCCTTTACCTCTGCTTTGGGATTCTACCCATATGTAAGGACTGCAGCAATGTGAGATGAAGAACATAGTACAGTTTTGTACCTACCATAAATGTAGACGTTCAAGATCCACATTGCTGCAGTCCAATTTACCCTCCTCCTTCCCTCTGTAGTTTAGCATGGTTATATGGTTTGGGTGATGGTTGTTGTTGGGCATGTTTTTGGGAGGTATCCTGTTTTTGGGCTGTGGCCTTTCTTTTTAGGGCCTTCTGACATCTGGGGCAAGAAAAGACTGAGGATATGACGTCGGTCATGCGCTTTTATACCCTGACGCTCTGATGTCAGATTTGAGCGCCCATGACCGGCGTCAGCCTAATACTTTGGTATTCGGGCCGACCGAGGACAGCGGACTACCCCATATGTAAGGACTGCAGCAATGTGGATCTTCGAACATCTACATTTATGGTAGGTACAAAACTGTACTTTTCAGTGATCATTGCTGCTTTTGTCTTCTTTTCATGCCCTAGCATATCTGGTTTTCTTGCATCTATTTTTTGAACTACCGGTAATGGGTGATCCCATGTGATATAAAATTCATCATTCTCTGTAATGCTTTGTGACTCATGTTTCCAGGGTTTTTCAGCTACTTCAATATTATAATGTGTGCACAGTCCCCAATTCAATATTCTTCCACATTATTATGCCTTTCAGTATACAGTCCTTCTGCCATTAGTACATCACAACCAGCAACAAGATGTGTGACTTTCCAGTTCTGTTTTGCAAAACCTACATTTGTCTGCTTCTCCTACATGTTCAATGTACTTTGTAAAGCAACATGTACGCAGGCCACTATCTTTGGCCGCCAATATTAACCATTCATCTTTTTGGTTTAAATTCTCTTCTCCTCAATCATTCCTGCATTCGATCCTGATCAACGTGTTGTTGTTCCAAGACTTTTCTATACTTGCAACTATATTTATACATTTTCCACATTTCTTGCCTTCTTATCCGATTCTTCACCTTATATTCTTTTTTTTTTTTTTTCTTTCACATTCAGTTGCTACCTGATTTTTATCTACTTCTGGTTTGATTTCCATTGCTGCTTAACGCAATACACTTGTGCTAAACTAAGAAAGGAAGATGTCTTAGACTTATTGTCCTCATGTTTCAAAACTATCGCTATGTTTGGGTCTTGTGAGATCAGCAGATATGTATGCAGTCCCACAATTGCATACCTCCTTCAGAATGGGGAATTTTATAGTCTTGGTATGTACTGATTTTTATATGTCATTTGATGAGCATGAAACATCTTTCTTGTTTTCCTGTCCAACCGATCTAACACGTTTTGGGGCAAGTCATTCACTCCAAAACTATAAGTTAGGACAGGAAGAGCAAATTGGTTTAAAGCTTAGACTTTGTTCCTAGATGTCAACTATGTGTTCAATATTAATTTTATTCTTCTAAAATATTCCTTAGTAAGTTTTATTTGCATTTGTTCATGCTTTATTGTTGATCCTTCATCAGTTCCCAAATATATATATACTTCCTCTTGCTCAAGTTTTTATATCATGTTCCTGTCCCAAACTGATGTTTTTTTGGTGCTGCAGCCTTCCTGCTATAAAAGTTGCTTTTGTACATTTATCAAGACCAAATGATGTTCTTATCTGAAGAAGTTCTGACCACTTGCAGTTGTGCTTTGTGTTCCTCGTATGATGAACTTATGTAAATCATTTGCAAAAAGAAGATGAAAACTCTTTACACTTTGTTGTTTTCTGGCAGCCAATTGTAAACCTGCCCTAATCTGTTAAGTAGACAAGCTTAATGGGTTAAGGGCAAGACAAAAGAGCAGCAGTGACAGAGAGTCACCCTGGTATATCCCCCCTTTAAATTTTTATCTCTGGAATAATAATTTGTCCTTTATCATGGCTTAGTAGTTTGCCCCTGTTTCATGGTCGCTGTAATGTAATCGATCAGTGCAGGGTGTATCTTATACATTTTAAGCACTCTCATATCCATGAATGTGGGATACTGTCAAGTGCTTTTTTGGAGTCTATCCATGCCGTATTTGATTCTACTCCTTTTTTTACAGTTCTCCATTATGGCTTTCTTCTCTTACTGTTGTGTTATATTGCCATGATTGAGTTTTTTTTCTAAATTACTATAAATTCAGTCGGCATGAATTCTGGTGTATGGTTTATATGTCTGAAGGCAAGTTATTGATCTGTAGTGGTTCACTCTTAAGTAGGAGTATTGTTTTTCCTGTTTACCAGGCTGGTGTTTCTCTGTGGGTCCTTGTATAAATAACTGTTATTCATGGCTAAATCTTCATGTAAAGATGTTAATACTTTTAGCCAGAAGTTAGGTACTGCATCTGGGCCTGGAGTTTTTTTCAGTTAGGAGCTTTTCTTAAACTTAGTTTCATTATATCTGGCCGTTACTTCATCTCATTTCATATCCTGTACATTTGAACTTCTTATTCTTTCATTTACTTCTATCCATTTTGTATCTTTATGTTCCACAGGATCTTCATAGATATTTCTCCAAAACGTATCTATTTCTTCTTTTTTTGGTGGTCTTTCAATTCCTTTTGCCCTGTTTCCCAATTCTCTGTAAAACTTTTTGGGTCTTCAGTAAATTGCTTCATTTGTACTTTTCCGTTATATTTATCTGTATATATTCTAAGTTTTTTTTTTTGCCTGTGCTGATATTTTTAGTTTATTATTTAATAGTGCATTATAGATCCTGAGATACTGTGCATTGCTTTTATCACGTCTATCTTTCTGAGTATTTTTGTTGATCTGTTACCTCTTCTATACGCTTCTAAAAGTGAAACTTCTGATCTTGATTGCTTTGTTTTCTCTATTCGATATTTCCCCTGATGGCATTCGATTTCTCTCCTTCCTTTCCCTTACTACCCTGTGTTTTTTGTGGTAAAACTTTCTGCTATAAATTTAGCCGCACAATAATATATGCTGTTTACTTCAGTTATATCACATGGGTCTCTATGGACGGTCCTAATTACTGTGTTCATTTGTTTTCTCAAACGTCTAACTTTTTGGGTTTTATTGACTTTCTGTATTCTGTTTTTCATTGATCTTAGTACATCTGTCCATCCCTATTAAATCAAGCAACTCTTCTCTTAGATCACTTTCTTCTAAATTGTGGGCACATTCTTGGTTCATTTCCTGCAGGCATTCTGTAGAAGGTTACAGAGCATCTTCCAGTGCCACATTCTCTTCAGTTTCATCCTGTCTCTTCCATTGCTCTTTCATATGGGAACTCACTGGCTTATCACTCCACAACATTGACTGCATCAGAGTTGCCACAGTTTCCTGTTCTTTCCATTGCTGTGCAACTCCAACTGAATGTTTGTACTGGTTTCCTATGGAAGGCTCCAAAGTATCCTCATATGGCAACTGATCTGATGTTTCCCGTTCCACTGGTTTCTCCTTAATTTGGGGATCCATTGCTCTGTCCTGCTGTGATGTTATCAGTTAGATTTTCTGCAATAAATCCTTCACTTTGCAGATAATCCATAACCTCCGTTTCTTTTTCTTTAACGTCTCCATTACTAACTCTCTCTCCTACTTTTCCTCTGTTTTCTTATTTTTTGTATTGTAAAATGTTCCAATGTCCAGATGCCTTTGCCTGTATTTTTCTTTAAAATTTCTTTGGTGCTGCTGTTTTTGTATTGATTAGTTTTGCTTTCTCCTTTCATAAATACTGCACCATATAAAATTTTCTTTCCCGTGTTAATAGTTCTTCAGATGTCTCCTGCTCCTCCTTACTTTGGGGATTCGTTGTTCCATCATGCTGTGATATAACCTGTTACTTTCTACACTAAATCCTTTACTTTGCAGATATTCCATAACTTCAACTTGTATTTTTTAACTTCTACTTTACTAATCTTCTCTTTTACGTTCCCTCTTTGTGATATTTTTTTATTGTGAAATTTTCCATATCTGGATGCCTTTGTCTGTATTTCTCTTTGAATATCTTTGGGGCTGACCTTTTTGTGTTGATTTAATTTGGCTTTCTCCTTTGCATAAATATTGCACCACATCAGATCTTTTTCCCGTGTCCATATTTCTTTTTTATACCTTTCAAATGTCTGTAGATTTTGTTCTTTATAGTTTCACACTCCCTCAATTGACTTTTTTTTTCCAAAAGTCCCAAGGTTTCTTGGTCTATATAATGTTTTTCATAAATCTGCTATATCAACTAACACAAATTTTTATTTGAAGTTTGACAGTTTTTCTTGTGGAAGTATTTTATGTTCCTCTAATTTCTTTCGTAATCTTTTTGTATATTTTCTGTCAGGAAATTGTGGGCTTCTTGCATTATAGTAGCAGTACATAATTTCTTTCTTATCCTTAATAGTCCACTCTGTATCATCTTTGCCTCTCTCTCAGCCTATCATTTTATATGATTTTTGTGGTCTACTACAATTGGCTCTTTTTGGCAGGTCCTATTATAGAGAAGGCTTTTTCTCCAATGGTTAGTCTAAATATTTTTCATAGTGGGGTTGGCATAATGGTTAAGGCCCTTATCTCAAAGTCACAAAGTATAGGGTTTGATTCTGACCATGGGTTATTGGCTAGGCTTAAAATGGCCCTTGGGCAATTAGCTTAGTATTTGCCTATGAACCTATGATTTAATAGGCTGAAAATGGCCCACAAGGCAGTTAGCGTAGTACTAACCCATGGATCTAAATGTTGGAAGTGTGTGGGTGCATTATTGTGACTGTTCTAAGAATGTAGTTTGGTCCCTTACTTGGACCGTTTTTTTTTTGTTGTTGTTATGGGCAGTAGCCAAGTGTTAGAACTTTATAAAAGGGTATTTAGCAGATAAGTGGCTCTTATCCAATAGACTGCAGTAATCACAACAGAGAGCAGTAAAGGCAGCTCTGAATATTCTGTTTTTCTGCATTTCGAATTTTTGGGGTAATATGTGAAGTATAATCAGGGACAGTGCCTTTTATGATCTTTGGTATTAGGACATTTTTGGCTAAAACAAATTCTACTGTCGGAGGAAAGGTGAGAAGTACAGTAACATTTTAGCTGTGCAGTGCTTTGTTGGTGATAACTGCAATTTGCAGATGGTAAGGACAGGGTCTAGAGTTACGTGTAGGTATTTTTGTGGGGTAATGTGGGAATAACATTTCCTGTTTTTATTTATCACATTTATTAACTTCTCACTAAAGATATAGGCAAACATACATTAATATAAGAAAACAAACCATATGAACATGTTTCCATTTACCTGCATTACACATCATGTATGTTTTTTATAACTATCCTCAATCCAACATTACATACATTGCTCAATCCTGCCTTTTCTTAAATCTGTCCTGCAAAAACCATTTTTCTGTGTTTATTGTTTGCACAATTTCCTTTTTTATGTAATTTTCTCCTACCCTTTTCTAAAGATCCCACTTCCAGTTCTTCTGTTACAGTATTTAATACTTTAAATACAGTTGATTTAGATTTTGATTTCCATTTTCTAGTAATTGCTTTTTTGACTGCTGCCAGAATTAAACTTTTAAAAGGCCTTACTGTGTCTAGGCATTTTAGATCCTGTATTCCAGCTCAAAAAAGTAATTTCCTTAGTTACACCAATTTGTTCACCCAGTATTTCTGACAGAGTACTCTGTATGGAATTTTTAAAGTTTGCCAACTCATTATACTTTGAAAACATATGTTCACAGTTACCTCTTTAGTTTCCATCAGATCTTCAACATTTTCCATCTACCCGAGGACAAATTATTTGTAGTCTGCTAAGTAGTGTTTGCATAGGTATTTTTATACCCCAAGCAAAACTCCTATATTTTGTAGACTTTGCATACTTGGGAGGCATACATATGTCTTCCCATTGTTTCCTTGTGACTTGCTTAGCCATTCTCTCTTCGTAATCTTTTCTAACCTCCTCTGATTCCAATTGATATCATGCAGTATATATATGCCCCCACTAATTATCCCTTTAATAGCAGCTTCTGTTCTAGATTCAACTAAAAACTCCTACCAGAGCATCCATTTCACTTGGGAGTCTCCTATCCCTTTTTCTTTGCCTGTACTGTGATATCAATTCCTGATAAGGAAGGCAGCTGGCGTCCTATGTGGGAGCAAGCTCACAGTGCCCCCTGATCTTGTATGTACCAACTTTGAGATCACCATACCTCAAAGAAGGGGGAATATTCTGAAAAATGGCAGCTTGGATTTAATATGTGCAAGTCTGCTCTTTGGGCATCCATTCTCCGTATTTCAAGACTGGCTTTAGCAGGTCCAGACCTTTCATTTTGTTACTAAGCAGTCTCTAGCCTGCAGTCTAAATGTCTTCATGGCCACTTCCCATTCTGTTATCTTTCCTTCTTTCACAGTACCTTGGTTTCTTTGTCATTTTTTTTCCCAGTAAATTCAAGTCGCCTTTTGCCTGTTGTCTCTACCACTAATTGCAGTCAGGGTCCCTATCAGCAAAATCTCCTTTCTCCATTCCTGTGTTAGCTTAGTTCTTAGAATACTTTCTGCTTCTTAATGAATGTAATATGTGTATGGCTGCCATTATTCTCCTTAAGAATCTGCATTCAATATTCCACTATCTCCTTATTTCTTTAATCACCCCCCCCCGTTTCATCATCACCCTTTCCACTTTGAAGTATAGCTTTCTGCTTGTGTTGGGTATAGGAGCCTTAACTCTGTAGCTGTAAAATATCTCTTTAAATCAGGTTATCCCAAACCACCTTGTTCCATTGGAAGGATCAGCTTATCCCACATGATCCTTACCCTCTTACCCTGTCCGATAAATTCCTTCAGCTCTTTATTAATTATTGTCTGCAACTTCTCCTTTGTATGGTAAACTATGCCTGACCTGTATATGAAACCAAAGGGACTAAAACAGTTTTACTGCTTTTATTTTACTATCAATATCCATAAAAAGAGCTTCCAGTTTCTCAGTTTTTTTGTAATATCTTTTGTTTAGTTTCTTTCAGCATGTTAGTTGCCATAATGGAATTCTTACTAATCTATAGTTCTGAATACTTTTATTGTGCCCTCATACATATGGTTATTACTAGACTAAATTTTGTGTGGTTATGTAGTTTACACTCTGTTAGCAATCTTCAGTTGTGCCTCTTCTTGTTCTGAGATTCCCTGCAATACTTTAACATTTGTCAACCTCTCCAAGTGATCCCTATTCTTCTTAACCATATCACTCCTTTTATGTTTGCCCTAATTTTAAACTCCATTTTCATTTTATCCTAGTCAATAGCTATAACTTCTGAAGTGATTTCTATCTCCCCTAATGACTCGAACAATAATTTCCACTACCCCTTACTTAAATTCCTTTCTATTTAACAGGTAAGAAAGCACTAGTCTCATTTGACTTCATTACCTAATATGTTTATCTTTTTTTTTTTTAATTGGCATGATCTGAAAGAGTTATTGGATGTGTGATGAAGCTTTCAATTAAATGTACATGCCCCTGTGAAATGTACCTTCTATCTAGTCTAGCCCAGTTATTGTAAAACCTTTTGAGTTCCTACTGCTGAATTCGCGTCTTCCATACCAAATATTTTCTTAAGATTCTTCAGAAATCGACCTTATTCTATTATATTTTTCCTTTTAGGTCCACCAGAAACATCCTTGTTGTTGGAAATCTTATTCCATTCCCCTCCTATAAGTAATATTCCCTGTTGAAAGTTGATTATTCCTCTCCCAGATTTTCTTAAGCTTCTTAATAGCAGTTTTTGGTGGAATAGCCGTACATGCCAGAGTAATTCTCCTCCCTTGCCAGTATCCCTTAACATATCTTTCCTTATTAGCTTTGCTTCCTCCTCTTTCACTATTGGAACTCCTTTAGCAGCTAGTGTCATTGTTGGATATCCATCCTGAAATCCTTTTTTTTTTTTTTTTTTTTTTTTTTATATCAAATTTACATGCTGATTTCTTTCCAAATGTGTCTCCTGCAGCATTTCTGTTTGCATTCTGCATTTTAAATATAATTTAATACTCTTACATTTTTGACTATACCTGTAAGGTCATTTGCATTCCAAAATAATGTGGAAAGTGTAACCATTAAGATGAGAAGTTATTGTTCACATTATTATGACCTCTTTTTTATGATTCTTTTTCCAACTTCTGCATTTTATGCACACACTGTTTGGCAGGTTGATTTTGTTTTTATGAAATTTCTTGTCATCTCCATTTCAACCTATGTAACATTTTCGAGACACTTTTTAATGCCCAGGACTCTCAAGATTAATTGCTTGCACCTGCAGACATCTTGTCTCCATGGAAATATAAGAACAGAATGTACAGCTGCTTTCAGCTGCAGACTTAAATCCTGCTGAACATTTGCGGAGGAAAAAAACAAGCTAATATTGCATATGCAAGAAACTTCGTGCTTCTCGTAGCATTCATCATTCTGTCTTATTTTTCAAGTCGTCTTGCTTACAGAAAATGCTTGTTTTTAGTATAAGCCAAGGGCATTAATGCAGACATTCACCTTAGCAAAAATAAATGAACATTTCATCTGTACACGTAGTATAATCGGTGCACTTTTACACCCCCAATAGCACAGGGTTACAACATATTAACTTAAACTTGATTTTCTTCAGTGTTTCTTCTCTTTTTATAGTTTAATGCTTATATTTCTTAAAACTAAAAAAGTAGTTATTTGCTTTCATATCTGTTACCACATACAACAATCACTGAAAAAGACTCCTCACTCATGTTTAAGATACCCCTTACTTCATGCTACATGAATCTGCTTTGCTCTATAACATGCAGTTTATGAAATGTTTTATACAAATACTACTACTACTACTTCTTCTTCTTCTTTTGGCAGCTCCCATCAGGGGTCGCCACAGCAGATTACCTGTTTCCATTTCTTCCTGTCCTCTGTATCTTGCTGTGTCACACCATCCACCTGCATGTCCTCTCTCACCACATCCATAAACCTTATGTTAGGCCTTCCTCTTTTCCTGCTACCTGGCAGCTTCATCCTTAGCATCTTTTTCCCAATATACTCTGCATCCTTCCTCAGCACATGTCCAAACCAACGTAATCTTGCCTCTCTGGCTTTGTCTCCAAACCTTCCAACCTGGGCTGACCCTCTAATATACTTATTCCTAATCCTGTCCATCCTCGTCACACCCAGTGCAAATCTTAACATCTTCAACTCTGCCACGTCAAGCTCTGACTCATGCCTTTTTGTCAATGTCACTGTCTCCAACCCATATAACATAGCTGGTCTCACTACCCTCTTGTAGACCTTCCCTTTCACTCTTACTGGTACTCGTGTCACAAGTCACACTTGACACTCTTCTCCACCCACTCCATCCTGCTTGTACTCTCTTCCACACCTCTCTTCCACATTTGCCATTACTCTGAACTGTTGATCCCAAGTATATAAACTCGTCCACCTTCGCCACCTCTACTCCTTGCAACCTCACCATTCCTCTATCCTCCCTCTCATTCACACACATATATTCCGTCTTAGTCCTTCTGACCTTCATTCCTCTTCTCTCTAGAGCACATCTCCACCCCTCCAGGGTCTCCTCTACCTGTTCCCTACTCTCACTACAGATCACAATGTCATCTGAAAACATCCACGGGGACTCCTGTCTGATCTTGTCTGTCAACCTCTCCATCACCATTACAAATAAGAAAGGGTTCAGAGCTGAACCTTGATGTAATCCCACCTCCACCTTAAACGCATCCATCACTCCCACCGCAGACCTCACCGCTGTCACACTACCCTGGTACATATCCTGTACCACTCTTACATACTTCTCTGACACTCCCGACTTCCTCATACAATACCACAACACCTCTCTAGGCACCCTGTCATATGCTTTCTCTAAATCCACAAAGACACAATGCAGCTCCTTCTGACATTCTCTGTACTTCTCCATCAGCACTCTCAAAGCAAACGGCACATCTGTAGTGCTCTTTCCTGGCATGAAACCATACTGCTGATCACTAATCATCACCTCCCTTATTAACCTAGCTTCCACTACTCTTTCCCATAACTTCATGCTGTGACTGATCAATTTAATCCCTCTGTAGTTACTACAGCTCTGCACATCACCCTCATTCTTAAATATTGGTACCAAAACACTTTCTCCATTCCTCAGGCATCCTCTTACTTTCCAAGATTTCATTAAACAATCTAGTTAAAAACTCCACTGCCATTTCACTTAAACACCTCCATGCTACCACAGGTATGTCATTTGGACCAACAACCTTTCCGTTCTTCATCCTCTTCATAGCTATCCTTACTTCTTCCTTGCTAATCCACTGCACTTCATGATTCACTTTCCGCACATCATCCAACCTTCTCTCCCACTCATTTTCTTCATTCATCAGCCCCTCAAAGTACTCTTTCCATCTGCTCAACACACTCTCCTCAGTTCGTTTCCGTCATTATCCTTTATCAGTCTTACCTGCTGCACATTTTTACTAGCTCAGTCCCTCTGTCTAGCCAATTGGTACAGGTCCTTTTCTCCCTCCTTAGTGTCCAACCTTTTATACAACTCGTCATACGCCTTATCCTTAGCCTTCGCCACCTCTCTCTTTGCCATGCACCTCATCTCCTTATACTGTCTACTTTCTTCATCTCTCTGACAATCCCACTTCTTCTTCGCCAACCTCTTTCTCTGTATACTCTCCTGTACTTCTTTATTCCACCACCAGGTCTCCTTGTCCTCCTTCCTCTTTCCAGATACATTTTATACAAATACTATTAAGAAAAAAAGTTATTTTACTAGGTTACTTTTTTCCTCTTTGAGTGTCCGTAACATTAATGACATAAAGTGGGGTATATGCTTTGCAGTACACTCTCACAAATTTAACAAAAACAAAAGTCTAATCTTTCTCAGCCATTTTTTCTTGCAAAGCCATGTTTCACAAATGTGATTGCTGTACTGTTGCACATTTATTCACTAATTTCAGTGTTGTTGGTTTTGTTCATTTCCATCTCCTAACAGCAGACTTCTTTTTTTTCTCTCTAAAGCATGTTCACACTGGAAAAGGCTTCAGTGGCAAATGTTTCTGTATGAGCTTTATTGTCAGAAGAATGAGAAGCAGAGCATTGTTCTGATTGATGGCTCACTTTTTGTTGGATCAACTTTTGTATTTCCTCTTTACTGTGTTTTACATCAAAAAATGTCTTTCATCTAGGAGCATAATTGGTGTGCTCTTCAAGAAAAGTTGACTTTATTTGCTGATGATATTTTATACCTAATTAAACTAGAAAAATATAACGTATTGTGAAACCTGAGACCGTTCTAGTTTTTTCATGATATAAAATTAATGAAGATAAAACAAGAACTGTAATTGTAAACTATGTACCCACACAGTGCCGTAGCTACAGGGGGTGGGCGAGAGGGGTGGCACGTTTGGGACTGTTGCATACCTTTAATTAATAAAAAAAAAATTTTAAGGGTGTTCTTTAAATAAGAATAGTCCCATATCATCATGTTCTTCTGGTCTGCGTCTGTGTGTGTTTGCCTGCACAATTTTAATTTGCTGCCTGTTCCATACTTGGAAGTTTAATTTCCATACTTGGAAGGGGAGTTTAATTTGTTACTGCTAATTTCACGTAAGTTCTTATTGCTGCTCATTTTGCTGGTTGGACATTTAATTACTGATTGCTTATGTTCATTTCACGTAAGTTCTTATTGCTCCCCGTTTTGTTGGTTGGACATTTAATTGCTGCTGCCCGTTTTGCTGGTTGGACATTTAATTGTTGCTGCCCATTTGGTTCCAAGTAAGGTAGGGGTGTGTGTGTGTGTGTGTGTGTGTGTGTGTGTGTGTGTGTGTAAGGTGGGGGTGTGTATGTACGCAAGTAAGGTGGGAGTGTGTGCGCTCGCAGGTAAGTTGGGGTGTGCGTGTGTGTGTGTAGGGAAGATGGTGTGTGTGTGTGTGTGTGTGTGTGTGTGTGTGCAGGTAAGGTGGGGTGTGTATGAAAGTAAGGTGGGGGGCTGTTTGTGTGTGCTTAAGTAAGGTAGGAGGTTGTTTTGTGTGTGTGCGCAAGTAGGGTATAAATAAACCTGTTTACTAGGCTAACGACCACAAGGACCTTTTCAAGCCTAGCCATGCATCCTAAATCTGACAAGTTCTGATACCCTTGATAAGTGTAAGCATGGGCCTGGGAGATGAACCATTTACAGGTTACCTGTGCCTATTAGAGACATAGGTGCCAATCCAGGGATAAATTTCCGGTTTCCCATCCAGTTGTCCAGGTTGCACTTGAGTTGGGTTAGGGAGGAACTCTTCTTCACATAAATGGGGAGCCTGTTCCATAGACACACATGTATCCTAGGGACTACCCTATCTCTCCAGCAGGTCCTATTTATATCACAGACAAGGTTTAAGTCTTTAGAACAGGTAATTCTGATGCTGTTTATTTTGTGGATATGGAGGAGGTCCATCAGAGTTTGGTCTGACAAGTCCCTGTATGCCAGGTATAGATCTCCCCTCAAAAGCCTGTATGACACAGAATACAGGGATTGGGACTTGAGGCAGTCTACATAGGACATTTTACTTAGCCCCCTGCACTCTTTAGTGAGGAACTTCTATGGACGTTCCAGTTGTTGGATATGCCTGGTTAGGTACTTACCAAAGGATACATTGCACTCAATGATCGGTATAATGAATGCTGAATACAGTGGAACAATGATTTCCTTGGACTTGGTTACCATACCTTTGCTTATAAGTTGCGCAACATAGAATGATTTCCTCACCACTGTAGATACGTGATGGTCAATGGCTAATTACTTTCTGTGTCCCTAAGCCCCTGACTACTGAGTCAACTCTTAAGTTGTTACAGTGTTTAGTAAATGGGGAAAAATAGCCAAGTAATGGGACACTGGAATGGCTGCTTATGGGGGGGGGGTGTATGGGGGGGACCCTATTTGACCATGATTTTTGTGAGTTAGGAGGGGCGGCAAACTCGAAGACTGCCCCGGGTGGCACAAACTGTAGCTACGCCACTGTCTCCACACATGAATTGGTTCAGCAATACCCATATTTATGGTGACATGATAAATTGAAGTATAAAGGAGTATGGGTTAAAAGGAATAATGTTATGGCAGCTAAGAAAATCTGGGAAGAGCCTGAAAAGATAATACAAAACCTGCGAAACTTGCTTATCAATGTGGATAACAAGGTGAACGCAGTAAAATGTTTTAGTCCCTTTAGTTTTATACACAGGTCAGGCATATTTTTATCAACCAGAGAAGCTGTGGACAGTAATAATGATGTAAAAAAAAAAAAAAACAGAGTTGAAGAATTTCATCGTGAGGTGGGGAGCAGACAAGAGTCAAGTGGGATAAGTTGCTCCTTCCAGTAGAAAAATGAGGTTTAAGATTACCTGATTTGGAGGGATATTTTAGAGCTACACAGTTAAGGCTCTCCTGCGTAATACAAGCAGACACTACAATTCTCAGTAGAAAGGGATAATGATGATGCGCCGGATTGGGGGTGTAGTAATTCAAGAAAAAGTAGAGTAGGATATTAAATGCAGATCCTTGAGGAGAGTAACAAATCATACAGAATATTCATAAAATAGTTAAAAGTATACCAAGAGTTAAGACGGCACATGAACGGAGATAGGATATTCTGCTGATAGGAATAATTGTAATTAGTGGTGCAGAGAATAGGCAAGAGGGGGATAGAGTTTACTGGAGGAAGCTGACAAAGGAACCACAGTATTGGGAGTGAATAATTAGGGAAAGGTAATAGAGTGCTAAGAGGCCAAGAAGACACTTTTACTACACACAAGAGAATGCCTTCCCTGTTAGGAATTGATATCGGAGTACAGGGAAAGTGAAAGGGGGATCCTAAGTGAAATACCTGCATGAGTTTTTTTAGTTGAATGTAGTACAGAAACTGCTGTTAAAAAAGAGATATTTAGTAAGACATAAAATATTGTAACTGTAGGAATCAATTGGAGGAGGTCAGAAAAGCTTGGAAAGAGATTTAGCAGTTTATAAAGAAACAATGGGAGGACACATGTATGGTTCCTAAATATGCAGCAAAGTCTAGAAGGTTTACAATTTTTGCCTGGAAGTGTTTGCATAGATACTTTTATAACCCAAGCATACTCCAAAGAATTTTTCCTTTGGTAGATAGCAAATGTTGGAGGTTTAATGAGGAAAAACATGTACCTAGAAGCATATGTTTCTGGAGTGTAATGAGTTGGGAGACTAAAAATTCCCTACTGACTACTCTGTCAGGAATACTGAGCGAGTTAATGAGTGCAACTAAAGAAATTATTTTTTGAGCTGTGATAAGGATCTGAATAGCCCAGACATAGTAATCCTTTTTTTTTTAAAATTAATTCTGGTGGCTGCCCAAAAAGCAGTAACTAGAAAATGGAAATCTATGTCTAAATAAACCATATTTGAAATAAATATTGTAACAGCGATAAAAGAACAGGAAGGTGAAATATTTGGGAAAGGGTCTGAGTGAATTACATAGAAATGGAAATTGTGGAAGCAATACATGCAGAAGTATGTTTTGGAGGAGGAGAGAAGTTTAAGAAAAGGCAGAAATTGACCAATTTTATATTGTTGCACTGATTATGTTGTATAGAACTTGTGATGTGGAATGTTTGTTAGGTGTTTGTGTGTTTCGGCTTTTCCCGGTTAGGGGTCGCCACAGCGGAATTCCGGTCCGCTAATGATTGGCAGTAGATTTTTTACGTGCTGAGTTTGCCAGCCCTGACGCACAACCTTCAACGAAGGTACGCTCATTCACACATGTCTCCACACAGAAGACGCTCTAGCTGAGAATTGAACGGCACCACGTCTTGCTGTGAGGCGACAACAATGTTTGTTAGGTGTAAACATGTTAATATGATTACTTTTACGTACAGTGTAAGTTTTCCATATGTCACAAGTGATGAATTCAATAAAGGTGTCTAAAAAAATCTTTGATCCTCCCAGGAAAACATATTCTGAAGACCTCTGGATACAGCAACTTGAATCTCACACCTGCCTCTGCACAATCCTTAACTGCTGTGATGAATTTGTTTCTCTTCTGCCTGGTGTACAGTGAATAATCAGTCTGATGTCAATTTTCATTCATTCATCAACAGTTGGGTTCGGATCCGATTCTGCTGTTATTTTAGCTTGTGGCCACTAAAATCTCATGATCCTTCCTTATCCATAATGTATCAACCCCCAATATACCCAAGATCTCATTTGCTGCTTTCAGTTTTGGACATTGTCCCTTTGAACTATCAATCATTTTCAGTAGAGTGAGACAAGTTTATTTCTTTCTTTTTCCCCCTATAAGATCTTTTTTTTTTTTTTTTTCATTAAATCCTCCCTTTTTACACTTTTTAGTGTAATCTTGTTACCATAGTTTGTAAAGTCTTTTTTTTTTTTTTTCCCTTTCCCTTTGCTGGTAACGTTTTCCTCCACTTCTACCTTGCTAGGTGTTAGTCCAAAAAACTTCTTTTTACTATTTTTATTTTATTTTCAAAATGTCTGAAAAGGGTCCTTCTGGATTTAAAAAGTGCCAAAAATGTAGGCACAATTTGCCCGTTTTCAATGCACACATTTTTTTATACCATTTGGGCCTTAACCATTTGCAGGTGGATTGTTCCATCTGTAAGACCTTAAACCTGTGAGCAATCGGGGATAGGAAAATTTAATCCTGGAAGGTTTGTTACCTTCATCCTTTTCAGAGACTATTTCTGGGATTCAAACCCCCCCCCCCCAAACCTAAGTTAAAGGAGCCTTCATGATCCTCTATTCCCTCGTTGGATCCTACCATGGAAAAAGCACAAGTTGGATCTGAAGGCTTTGCCGGCCCAGCCAGTGTTGGAGTCGACAAAGGCTTCTTCGGACCTTAGATCTTCGGATCCGAAGCCTTTGTCCCCCAGGACCCTGTATTGGTCATACATAGACCTGGCGCCCTTCCTCTATTTTGAACCTGCCAGCACTGTAGGTTCCCATTGGTAGCTTCTTGCCCTTGTTCCAGAAGTCTGACTGAGGCTGATTTGGACCGAACATTGGGTCAAGAAGCTCTTGTTTGTACTACTCCACCAATCTTGGCTCCTTCTCTGATCTCGCCTATTATTTCAGAGCCAATGTATCTTAGTCTCCGAGGATCATCCGGATCAGAAAATGGTAGTATCTTCTGCTTTAAGACTGCCTCTGCACCAACTCTGATGGTTTTGGAGCCAAACTACTCTCAAAGGTGTAGTGTCCCTGTCTCTTCCCCTGGAGCATATGCATTACACAGCTGAGCTCTGACCTCCGCCTCGGGTGGACTCCCTTTAGGACAGGGGGAGCCAATGGAATGGAAGCATGGCTTCTTGGCTCTGTTGGCTTCTTTCTCCCCAAAGCATTCTGTCTTTGAGGTGGTGGAGATAGTTCTCTGCTTCCACAGGACAGATGGTTCCTACCCCTCAAAGCTTCCCTCTGGATCCTATTTTTTACTGCTCCCATCATTGTATGCCACAGGGAAAGCCAGGGCAAACTCTTCAGGTTATCAAGGAGGGTATTGCTCTCTCTTCTGACATTTCTCCTGGGCACCACACCAAAGAAGTCCCTAGGAAGAGGAAGTGTCTCCCAGGTGTACGCCATCAACGATGCTGATTTTTGATGCAGGGGAAGGGTTCCCAGGATCACCACCCAAAGACATCTCATTCTGAGACATTCTTGATCTTAAGAAGAGGAGTGGTTGATCTACTGATAACCCTTCCCCAGAGGAATCTGTATTCCTCGAGGCCTTTGGGTTTGGCCTGTTTTACTCTTGGGTAACTTCGCCCACTGATGAGCTCATTGACTTGATCTTTAGGCATGCGTGGAAAGAGCCAGACCCAGTTGAGCTAGTCCCTAAAAGACCAGATCAGATTCTGATGCCACCTGTAGGAAGCAACTTTTGGAGCAAGGGAGTGCTCGTAGATGCTATGGTCATGGCAGCAGCCACTAAGAAGGAACTTGCGGATCAGAGTTTCTCTGTCCATACACCTAACAGGGAGCCTATGGCTTTGGACAGATTTGGGAAATGTGTGTGTGCCTCTGTGACCTTTGCCCTTGGATCACTGAACTACTTCGCGCACATTACAAGACTACAAAGGGACTTGATAAAGGAAGTCTTAAAATTCCTTTCTAGGACCACTAATGCTGAGACTCAGACTTCTGTGGCCTCAGAGTTGGCAACTCTACAATCCATTTTTAATTCATCTGTGAGGCTTATCTCTCCTGCAGGTAAAGATACCTCAAGGGCGGTGTGTTCAGGCATTTACATTAGGAGGCATGCCTGGATGCGCTTCTGTGATTTTGCGGAGTCCTTGTTTATCAATCCATCTTTTCATGGAAGTTCGTTGTTTCACTGTGAGATAAAGGACACACTTTCCAGGTGTGAGCAAGATGGAAAGACCTTCTCTGCAGTTGGCATACGTTTTTCGACTCCTCAAAAAACCTTCTCTAGGAATCAATGAGGTGGTCAAAAGATTTGATTTGGCAAGTCCCAAGGTCCTTTCCAAGATCATGATGGAGATAGTTCCCTTAGGAGCAAAGGGGGGAATGCAAATGTAAGATGCCACCCATGTGGCAGAAGAAGCCCGCAGAAACCAAAGCTGTAGAGATTCCTTTTCTTGACCCTACCAGTGCTTCTGAAATGAGGCCCAATTGTCCCCACTTTGGAGGCAATCAAGGTCAATTATCCCTGTACCAGAAAGCCTGGCTAGACATCACAAAACATATGTGAGTGCAGAGATTATTTTCAGAGGTTATACAATTCCCTTTTCCCTTCCACCATCTGTATACAAATTTTCTGATGGTCCACCCAGTCAGAGGAAAACAGCAGCACTAGAATTATAAACATTTCTAGAAAAAGGTCATCCAAGAGGTCCCACTAGACCAGAAAAAAATTGTAACTTAAGATTCTTTTTAGTGCCAAAGAAAATGGGGGACTGGAGACCGATTTTGGATCTCAGCAACTTGGAATAAATCAGTTTGACCCACACAGTTTCTGATGGTCATGGTTCAGTCCATTCTGCCCTTCTTGCGCAGGGACTACTGGATGTGCTTGCTAGACCTTCAGGCTGCATGCTATTACATAAAAATGAACAGACAATCCAGAAAGTATCTATGCTTCCAGCTGGGAGCCAGTCATTAGCGTTCAATGCACTGCCCTTTGGCCTCATCAGAGCCCCTAGGGTTCTCACCAAATGCATGGCAGTGGTAGCAGCTCACTTTAGACTGCAGGGATTGAGTGTTTCCGTACTTAGATGACTGTGTCATTACTGCCCCGACCAGGCATCTACTGATAAGAGTGCTAGATCATGTACCCAGACTTGCTTCCATCTGGGGATAACCATAAATAACAACAAATCTCAGAACCCTCCCAAACCCAGGAACCCCACTAGGCCTTCCTGAGAACACTGGAAATTATGAAGGTCTCTCCAAACACCATTATATTGGGCGACTTCAACTACCCAAACATAGACTGGGAGCATTATTCTAGCTCCAACACTCTAGCCCAAAGGTTCCTAGAATTTATAAACTCAAATGCTATGGAACAACTTGTTACCACTCCCACAAGAGGGGAAAACATACTGGACCTGATCATCACCAACATAGGGGCTCTATGCTCCAGACCAGAAGTTGTATCCCTCACTGGTAAGATCAGACCATAAACTACTCTCACTAGATATTCACATCCCGACCCCACCCCCTGCCCAGAAAACCACAGTGAAAAACTTCTCTAAAGCAAATTTCACACTCCTCAAAACCGAGGTGGAATCCTTCAAAGCCCCTGGGCCTGTGGAAAATACGGCCCAGACTGCAGAATCTTATATAAACGCATTCTATGAACACCTTCAGGTATGCATGGATCATGCCATCCCAAATAAAACCAAGACCCAATCCTCCAAAGGCAGGGGTCCTGTCTGGTGGACCCCAGCCATAAACAAACTATACAATAGAAGGAAGAAGCTGCTACATGATAGAGCAAAATCCCAAAAAGGGAAGGCATCTCTGATCAGTATTAGCAAAAAACTACGGGCACTCATAAAATCGTCTAAGGCCAGCTTCGAGAGACAAATTGCACAGGACACTAAGGATAATCACAAGGCTTTCTTTAGATGTCCTTCAAGAATGCAACTGCAGTCATAACATGTGGGTTGTCCTGCCTCAGGCAGCCCTCGGTCGGCCGGATTCCAAAGTCTGGGTCCGACGTCGGCTGATGTCGCATTTCTCTCCGACGTCAGAGCGGCTGGAGTACATAAGCATCAGCCGACGCCATTTTCTCCAGTCTTTCTTGCCGCGCGGTGCCCGAAGCAGAAGCAGTTCGCAAGTGCCGGTCGGTCAGCTCCTGTATTCTACGATACCGAAGTCATCAAAAAAGCTAAGTACCCCGTTGGGGACCTTTTCTTGCCTCAGCCGCTGTCAGAAATTACTGAAAAAGTTAACAATTGTCTTTTTTGTGGTAAACAAATACCTCATAATGATTTCCACTCTTACTGCTTGCTTGGGCCCAGACCACGACGTCTCGGCCTGTGTAGCCTGTGCTCGCTTCAACAAGCGCACTCTCAGGCGCCGGGCGGAGTTCGCTGAAGATTTTTTCGGCGATAAATTTGCTTACACCATGCCGTTGGATCTTCCGACATCGCAAACTCCCAAAAAGCGAAAAGACCGGGACCGACATCCTCGGCCCGCGTCTACCACCGACTCCATGCCAAAACCTAGCGCGAGTGCTCCGGTTCCCTCTGAGACGGTCTCTCCACCGCTCCGAACCGAAGACACCGCATTACCGACGACTCCGATTCCAGATATTACTCTGATGCCAGTTATTGACTTTCCTCCGGAAACCGAAACCGAGGAAATGCCCGAGACCATTGCTGTAGACAAGGTCACTCCTGCACATGGAGCTGCCAGGCCTCCTATGGCCATGTCTATTAAGGCCTACACTAGGGCTAAGGCAGCCAGCAAAACAAAGCATATTGCTTCCAAATCCTTACCTCAGCCGACTCCGGAGACACAGATTATGTCCATGGCTGCTGATTTAATTTCCATGATCAGAGGTTCACAGGCCCATCCTGAGAGAGCATCCCAGCCTCCTCCTGATAAAAGACCCCGGGTTGAACCCTCTGACCCTTCTCCTTCAGATGAAGACTCTGAGGGCTCTGTCCACTCTGATAGCCAGGAAGAGCTCTTCCAGACCTATGAGGACACAGATGCAGAAGATTCCATACCTTCGGCCTCCCCTCCTGAGGATATTTCCTTTGGGGAAGTTCTGCACACCATGCGGGAACATTTCAAGTGGCAGGGTCAGGAATATTCTGATTCTAGGAAACGCCTTAGGACTTTCCTTAAGAAGCCTCAGCACAGGCCCTTAGCTATTCCTCCTGTACTTGATGTTCTGGATGATTTGTATTCTGATTCTAGTGCTACCCCTGATTCTCTTCCTCCTGCTCCAGCCAAGCCAGACAGGTATTACAGGGTCCCAGAAAATCATTCCCATTTATTCAGGGCCCATACTGCTGATTTGGAAACTATTTCACAGGGGCCTAAAGGAGTTTCAGCCTCCACCTCAAAAACATCCTTTGCCCTCCAACAGGGAAGCAAGGTCATTTAGAGAGATGGGGTAAAAAGGTTTACACATCCACTACCTTATCTATGAGAGCTTTAAATTGCCTTTTTCACATGTTCCAATATCAGGATTATCTCTTAGAAGATTTACAAAAAACATTAGCTTCTCCTGATCCTTTAGACAGGAAGATTTTGCAGGAAGCTGTACATAACACTCAGCAAGTAAGCAATCACTTCCTGCAGTGTGGATATGATACACTGGAAGCTTCATGTAGGGCAGCTATGACAGGGGCAGTGATGCGTAGACATGCTTGGTTAAAAGATCAACCTCTACCAGATCATGTAAAAGCAAAACTTCTGGATGCACCTTTGGGAAAGAACAAGTTTTTTGGTGCAAATGCTAAGGATGTGTTAAAGACCATTGAAGAAAAAGCAAAATCAGTTCAAACTGTGAAAGATTTCCTACAGGTTCACCCCCCAGATTCAGTAGGAATTGGCCTTCAAAAAACTGGTCCTTTCCTAATCCAGAAAAGTTTCAAAGGGGTAAGAACAGACGTGGCAGAGGAAGAGGCCAATACAGAGGCCCTTACAGGGGACGACAATGGCAGCCAGGAAACCAAAGAAGTGACGCAGGGGTTTCACCTGCCCAACAACCACAAACTCAATGACTTTCCTCTACTACCGCCTACCAGGGAACAACTAGAAGCTCCCTTGGGCGGGAAATTATCTCTGTTTGCAGAAAACTGGCACAGACTGACAAAGGACAAATGGATTTTGGACATTATAGACCGAGGGTACAGGTTTCATTTTCATACCTTACCAAGAAAACAAGGCATGCCAAATCTACCACAACATCAAAGGGCAGAGGCTATCAAGCAAATCACTCTGCTGACTCGAATGAAAGCAATAGAAAGAGTTCCACAACAAGAACAAGAACAGGGGTTTTACTCAAGACTGTTCCTTGTTCCAAGAAAAGAATCTCAATGGAGACCAATACTGGACTTGTCCGCATTAAACACCTTTCTCATAGTACCAAAGTTCAAAATGCTGACTCTACAGCAACTCCTTCCCATGCTGGGCAAGGAGTCGTGGCTGATTACTCTGGACCTCAAGGAGGCATACCTGCATGTCTCTATCAGACACAGCTGCAGAAGATACCTCCGATTTCTTGCAGGGCCAGAGCATTATCAATTCTCAGCATTGCCATTTGTCTTATCTACTGCACCCAGAGTGTTTACAAAATGCCTGGCTTCAGTAATTGCTCATTGCAGGCTCCAGGGTATACAAATTTACCCGTACCTGGACGACTGCCTCATACAAGCGGACGACAAATTGATGATGACAAAAAACCTGGATTATGTCATACGATTACTTCAAGCTCTGGGGTACACAGTCAACTTCCAAAAGTCAAGACTGCAGCCATCCCAGCAAATAATCTTCTTAGGAGCCAAACTAGACACAGCCTCTCAGATGGCTTACCTGACAGAAGATAAGCAAGAGAAGTTAACTCAAATACTTCAAAGGTTTAGCAAAGCTCACCCAGATGACTGCAAGGAGATTCCTACAGGCCCTGGGTTACATGGCATCCTGCATTCTACTGGTTCCATTAGCAAAATTACACATGAGAAAGCTTTAATGGTACCTAAAAAGCGTTTGGTCTCAACACAGCAACAACTTGGAGACAATCATACCACTCATTCCATGCCTACAAAAGGAATTCCTATGGTGGGCCTCGGTGAGCCAGGAAAACACAGGTATGTCATTCAAAAAACCACAGATAACACAGTCCATGACTACAGACGCCTCAGACCTTGGATGGGGGGCGCATATGGAAGGCAGGTGTATGCAAGGACAATGGTCTCCAAAGGAAACACATCTGCATATAAACCAAAAGGAAATGCTGGCAGTAATGCATGCTATCGAGGCTTTTCAGCACCAACTCCAGCAAGGCCATTTAATGATACGGACAGACAACACCACTGTGATGTGGTACATAAACAAGCAGGGGGGCACCCACTCTTACCCCATTTGCAGACTGACAATGCAGCTTTGGGAGAAGTCACTGAGTCTAAACATCCAGTTACAATCCCAGTTTGTTCCAGGAAAAGACAATGTGTTGGCGGACAGCCTAAGCAGGAATTTCACAGATCCACACGAGTGGAGGTTACATCCGAAGGCTTTCAGACAACTCACTTCGACATGGGGCAAGCCAGAAGTGGACCTATTTGCCTCTCACCTCAATCATCTTCTACCAAAATTTTGCACAAGGACATACCATCCAAAGGCTTGGAAAATAGATGCCCTTTCATTCAAATGGAACTCCCTAGCAATCTATGCATTCCCACCTCTGCCACTGATGACCTCAGTATTACTAAAGATCAAAGCAGAGAAGCCCAAGGGAATCATAATAGCTCCGGATTGGCCAAGACAACACTGGTACCCACTACTACGGAGCATATGTCACACCAGGAGGTGGGCCCTCCCTCAGTGGCCTCTACTTTTGACTCAACACAATTTCGAAACACTGCATCCAAACCTTCAGACACTGCAGCTAACAGCCTGGGAGATCCCATAAATAACTTCAGCTTATCTCTCTCCAAGGAAGTTCAGCGGATACTAACAGAGGCTCGAAGACCATCCACCAGAAAGGTTTACTTAGCAAAGTGGAAAAGATTCAGCAATTGGAATACCAGGAAGGGACATGATGCATCATTACTGAACATCCCACTCATCTTGGAATATTTGGCAGATATGTTACAGAGCGGTCTCTCATATTCTTCAATAAAGATACATGCATCTGCTATTTCAGCTAGATACAACACTGATCCTCCTGTTTTCTCTCACCCCTTACTAAGACAATTCCTCAGGGGAATCAAGAACATTAAGCCACCAAGAAAGGCCCCAGTGCCAGCCTGGGACCTCAATTTTGTCTTAGAAAAACTGACTCTACCTCCTTTTGAGCCAGCAGCTTCAGTTGACTTGCAATTTCTCTCATGGAAAACGGCTTTCCTGTTGGCAATTACCTCAGCAAGAAGGGTTTCGGAGCTACAGGCCCTAATGGCAATACCACCCTTTATTATTTTCCACAGAGACAGGGTTTCATTAAGGACCAACCCTACTTTTATGCCAAAGGTGGTATCTAGGGTTTCTCTAAATCGAGCCATTCATCTGCCTGCTTTCTTCCCCAATCCTGAGAATAAGGGGGAAAGACTTTTGCATACCTTGGACATTCATAGACAACTTTGATACTACCTGGACAGAACCAAGGCCAGTAGGAAGTCTGAACAGCTTTTTGTAGCTTACGCCCCTGCAGTCCAAGGAAAAGCAATTTCAAAACAGACTGTTTCTAAATGGATTGGACATTGCATCAGATTCTGTTATTCCTTTCATGGGAAGACTGTTCCAGCCTATGTCAGACCACATTCCACCAGAGCTACAGCCACCTCTACAGCATTTTTAAGAGGGGTGCCTACAAAGGACATTCTAGAAGCTGCTACATGGAGCTCCGTGCATACATTCTCCAAACACTACAATCTCCCTCTATATTCCAGATCCAGAGCAGGCTTTGCTTCGGCAGTCCTGCAGGGTTTGATTGCCACACCATCTCTTTCCTAGAGCATACCTCCTCCCCCAGCTAAGCTATGGTATTCTACCCACATGTTATGACTGCAGTTGCATTCTTGAAGGACATAGTACAGTTTTGTACCTACCATAAATGTAGATGTCCAATAGACATGCAACTGCAGTCGGGTTTTCCCTCCCTCCATACCCCTCTATGCCTAGGGTCCACTCCTATCCCCCTTTCTCTTAGCTGGGGATATCTGTTATGGTGTATTTGTTTTATTGCTCAGGTATTTGTTTGGAATCCTGTTTTTGTCTTCCAATTTGATTACAGCCGTCCTTGGAGGGCACCTGGCATCTGGGGCAAGAAACACTGAAGAAAATGGCGTCGGCTGATGCTTATGTACTCCAGCCACTCTGATGTCGGAGAGAAATGCGACATCAGCCAACGTCGGACCCAGACTTTGGAATCCGGCCGACCGAGGGCTGCATGAGGCAGGACAACCCACATGTTATGACTGCAGTTGCATGTCTATCGGACATCTACATTTATGGTAGGTACAAAACTGTACTTTGTTAGGAACCCGGGTGGGAATTCCCAGATATGCTCAGAATTCGTCCAAAATGACAAAAAAATGCACCGAACCCACAGACATTGCCAACATCCTAGCTGACAGGTTCAGCGCAAACTCCCCCCCCCTTCCCACCAAAAGGGCAAATATCTATCCCAGCAGAGTGCTGCCCCCCAGACATCTCAGATGCTCAGGTAAGAGCCGCCCTCTCCAAAGCAAAAAAACACAGCATCAATGGGACCAGACGGTGTCCCGGGCTGCGTCCTATATGAACTCCAAGAAGAGCTAAACCCAAACATAAAACTACTGTTCAATCTCAGCCTTACTACAGGATATGTATCCAAAGAGTGGCGTACAGCAACAGTGGTCCCTCTCCACAAAGGTGGTGCCTCAACGGATCCTGGAAATTATCACCCCATAAGCCTGACTAGCTTGGTCTGCAAAGCTATGGAAAGGATCATCACGAACCTCATAAATAAAGATATTGGGGACCTACAGACACTGGATCCTACCCAGTTCGGCTTTAAGGGCAGATTCTGCCTCTTAAACCTGGTTGATTTCTTTGAAACAGTCACCAAGGCCATTGACGAGGGGAAGGTGGTCCACACAGCCTACCTGGACCTCTCAAAAGCCTTTGATGCAATACCCCACTCTGGCATTATAGATAAGCTCACCAGCTTAAATATAAACCCCTATGTCACTAGATGGGTTGCAAACTGGCTCAAGGACAGAACCCACATGGTTAGAATTGCTCGAGCAATATCAGACTTCAAACCAGTTATAAGTGGCGTCCCACAAGGCTCAGTCCTGGGACCTCTCTTGTTCGGTATATATTTCTCGGCGGTACAGGTCATCACGGAAGGACTGTGGCTGACCAAGTTCGCCGATGACTGCAAACTAGGCGCCATAATAGACTCTCCAGCCAACACAAGCATCCTCCAAAAGGGCCTCATAGAAACAGACAACTGGTGCCAGAGCCAT
Source organism: Protopterus annectens (assembly GCF_019279795.1). NCBI lineage: Eukaryota > Metazoa > Chordata > Ceratodontiformes > Protopteridae > Protopterus > Protopterus annectens. The sequence continues at coordinate 627,872,356 of NC_056749.1, forward strand.
GGCATTCAAGCTAAACGCCAAAAAGTGTATAGTCATCCCCTTTGGCAAAAACAAAGTGACCACAAATTACCACATAGGTGGTAATCCATTAAGTACGGAAGAAGTAATTAGGGACCTGGGGAACCAAGTTGATAGCAATCTCTCATTTGAAAACCACGTGGCCAAAGTGGTTAGAAAAACATTTTATATAGCCCACCTAATCATGAAGGGATTCGCATCTAGATCAGGGGAGGTCATCGTGCCTCTTTACTCATCCCTCATCAGGCCCATAATTGAGTACAATGCCCCTTTTGGGATGTACCTTACCAGACAACTGCAGAAACTGGAAAGACCACAAAAGTACCTCACCAAGAGGATCAAAGGGCTCAAACAGATGCCATATGCTGCCCGGTTAAAGAAACTCCAGCTCTACTCAGTGGCATACCGCCTGCTCAGAGGCGATCTGTGCCTGACGTATAAAGCCATGTCCAACCCGGAATTAATGGACATGCTGCACCTCAGAAAATCCAAATCCCATCGAGCTACGCGCTCGAGAGACTTGAACCTCACCACTGAAATAAATAGGACATGCTGGAGGGACAGATTCATAACCCAGAGGCGCTCTTCACTGTGGAATAAAATCCGAGTCCAGGTTAGGCAGAGTCCCTCATTAACTCTCTAAGAGGAATCTTGATGAGTGGATGGGAGATCGTAGGTTTACCCTGGGTATCACTTCTGTGTCACTGTTAGACAGAGGCACAGTATACTAACCTCAAAAAAGGGCATAGCAAAAGTCATTTAAAATGGGTGGTAAAAGCCAAACACACTCTGGCTAGATTTATAAATGCTCTAGGGCAGATAGCCTAGTATGAACCTATGAACTGTCCCAGACATTGGAATTCATAGGAGCAAATCTCAGTAACGGTATCAATGACAGCTTCTCTTCCTCTCTTAAGAGTACAGACTGTCAGATTCCAGGTGAGAAGAATAATTAACAGCACCACAATATCAGCCCGATTGATTCTACAAGCCTTTGGATCAATGTCTGTGATTCTAGCCCTGTTTCCTGTTGCAAGGAGTTACATGACTTTTCTTCAGTGGATGTTAGCAACACAATGGTCTGTTCTTTACCAATACATGTCAACACAAATAAGAATCACTCAGGCATTCAGCAGACACCTTTGGTGGTGGATTCAATCAAATAGATTCTACAAGTTTTTTTTTATTCTCCCACAGCCCAAGGCCTAGTAACCATGGACGCATCCCAGATTGGGTGGAGGTGGGGAACTTCCTGGGGAAAACCATCCAAGGCAGTTGGTCCCCTGAAAAGGTCAACATGCATATCAATGTCCTGGAAATGAGAGCAGTGCTCTTAATGTTGCAGCCCTTCCAAGACTCCCTTTCTGGACAATTGTGATTCAGACAGACAATACATCAGTAGTTTGGTACATCAACAAGTAAGAAAGAACCAGGTCTTACCCCTTGGGTTGAGAAACCCTCAGTGTGGCAGTGGGTGATCTCCAACTGTTTTCTGATAGTAACACACATTCCAGGGAAGTCCAACGTGATAGCAGACAAATTGAGTAGGTCCATTCTTGTACCTCACAAGTGGTCTCACATGAAGGTGGCAGAAATGAGTTTTAGCCAGTGGGGCCAGCCTAGCGACGATCTGTTTGCATCTCCCCTAAGCAACAAGTGCAGCAACTTCTTTGCCCTAGTTCTCCCAACTAGGAGATTCACCAAGAGACACTCTACTACACAATTGGCCCCTCATTCTCCTCTGTACATATCCTCCAACTTCCCTGATCCCCATATCTCTGCAGAAAGCTTTCCGGTTGAAGAGCAAAGTAATCCTCATTGCACTTTACTGGCCTTGACAGATTTTGTTCCTCTTTCTTTGGTCTTGTCTAATTTATCCACCTTGGATTCTGGATCTGATTCCAGACCTTCTGTTTCACCCAACAGGCATGATTCACCATATCTCAAACCTAAAGCTGACAGCATGGTTTCTCCACTTCCTTTAATAGCCAGACAGCCTCTGCTGTTGTCCCATGTCTGTCTTGCACTTTATCCTCCCATAAAGCTTCTACAAGAAAACTTTACAGACCTAAATGGAAGAGATTTGTTTTTTGGGCATTTCAGAAACATACTGACCCCTCTTCCGCCCCTGTTCAAAGTGTCCTTGAATTTTTGGCAGCAATTTTCAATGAAGGAGCCAGCTCCTGCAACATTAGAGTTCAATGGGCAGCCATTTCTAATTTCCACATTGGATTTGAGAACTCCACTAAATTATGTAACGTCTTCTTGAGAGGTACCCTTCTTTTGAGTCCCCCTTATAAAGATCAAACTCTTCCATTAGACTTTTATTTGGTACTGCAGACCTTGATTTATTCCTTCTTTGAACCAGCAGCAAAATGTGATCTTAACTTTCTGACGTGGAAGACTGTCTTTTTGGTGGCTATCACCTGTGCTAAAAGGATTTCGGAACTTCAAGCATTCTGTTCTAGACTTCCCTACTTGATTTTTCATAGGGATAGAGTAACATTATGAACCTGTCCTTTCCTTCCTAAAGTAGTGTCAGAATTTAACATCACCTAGTCCATTCATCTGCCAGTTTTCTTTCCTAAGTTTGCAAACAAAGGTGAATATATGCTGCACTTGTTGGATGTTTGGTGTTTGCATTTTTAGTTGTCTAGAACAAAAGAAATTAGAAAGATGGATCAATTATTTGTCTACTTTCTAGATTCTAAATAGGGTAAATCGGTTGCAAAGGTACCTCTAGCTGGCTGATGGATTGTATGTCATTTGTCTACAGTAAAGTCTCTTCTTGCCAAAACCTGGGACAGCCCATTCAGCTAGGTCCATGGCTATTTCTTCAGTGTTTCTATCTAGTGCTTCCACGGACTATGTGTGCGGCTGCAACTTGGGTCAGTTCTCATACCTTTATTACTCATAACAAATTGGATCTAGTCTTGAGGAGAAGAGCATCCTTTAGTCCAACTGTGCTGAGGAATATCATTTCTTAGAGTCCACCTGTAATTTTAGGTAGCTGGGGACTCTGTCCCAGCTGTTGAATGAATGAAGATTGATAACATCTGATAAAGAAGTTATGTACTCACGATAACATTCCATCTGTGTTGTCCAACCCCCCCAGCCGCCAACCATTTTTCACAATTGATATCTGGAAGAACAAGAATTATAAGGGCACCACTCTTCCTTATGTTGAGCTCCAGATAATAGCTTCTTCTGTGCAATTTTATGATATTTCATACATTGTCAACCAGCAAACAAGATCTGAGGTGTCTTAGTGGTTGGTGCTTTATGGGTAAAGGAGGAGTTTGAGAGCTTTTTAGTGGCCACAAGCTAAAATAACAGCTGAGAAGGATCTGAGGATCAGGTCTGAACCCAGCTGTTGAAAAAGAATGAAAAGGGACAACATGGGTGGAATGTTATGGTGAGTACATAACTTTTTTTCCATAAACACTGTACTGTCTCCAGTTTAAATTACTTTGCCCTTCTTCCACCATTTTGTCATGATCAACTCTTTGCTGGTTTGATTGCTTATTTACTAATTCAGGCCTTAGCTGCTTTCTCATGGCCATGTTTGGAGCATACACTTTGTACCCTTTCAGTTAAATCCTGCTGTGGAAAAATCAGTCCAGTTGATTATTTTTGCTTTCATAAAATCAACAGTCAGTTTCTTTGGTACGGCAGTAAATCTCATGGTTTCTCTGTGCTGCAACTCTACCATTTTTGAAACCGTTCTTTCTGAGAAGTCTCGCACTTAGGCAGAGTTTTTTCTCATTTCAACCTCTGATTTGTGCGGTTTTGTCAGCTCATCTGAATTCCTAGTTAAAGCTGCTTTTATTTTTTTCTTGCCTTTTGCTATTTTAATTGATATACTCTTTCAGTGTTGCGTTTATTTTAATTAGCTCTGAGTATATTTGATTTATTTTTTTCTTATAAATTATTGGAAGCCATGTCTTGTACTAGAGCTGGAGCTTGAACTGCTTTTTGCTGAACAGTTGCATGATTCTTCCCAGTCACTGTTTTTTCTTCACCTTTTCTAGCTGATTTTCTTTCAGGTCTTGTAAATCTCTTCTTTGCTGGCATCCAAGCAGTGTACTTCCTAGCCAGTAACTGTCTTTTACTTAAACTGGTAAAAGCTGAGAAATAGAAACTAGCAATTATTTTTTTCACACTGATCTGACATTAAGCTGGTGATCAGTGTACAGCCATCTTGTAATTACCTAGCGATAATATTATATTTGGTATCTTATTGTTAATATAGGTTTGGTTTGACAAGCTCTTCATTTGCAGTCACTGTTGGCATTGTTGTCAAATGCCTGGCCCAAAACAAAGTTGCAAATGACGGCAACCTATTTTGTCTGCATTCTGTGGCACATTGCCACAGGATGTGACTGTCCCCCACTCATGTCTATACCATGTTTTCTCTCTCTCAAATGGTGGTGTAATAAACTGCCTATGCATACTTCCATATGTGATGTCCCCACTCTGGGTCACTAATCCGGGAGCCTGAGTACTCGCCACTGGTACTGGAGAGGGACGTTCACTTGGAACAAAAATGTATACACCTAGTACTTTCAGATGCAGCTCTCTGCATCAAGCACAATTTCCCTTAAGAGCCCACAGGGAACACACTCAGTCTGGATCTCTGTCTCCCTCCAGGTCCTAATAAGACTCCCCAGTGGCACAGCTATAGAGTTGAAACCTCAGCCAAGTGTCCAAGCCAAGTTCTCCAGCACCCTCACTTTGAAAAAAAATGCTTTGTGTCCCTGCTCCAAACAGCTGAGACACACACACTCTCTTGAGATTTGGTTTTCACACACACACACACACACACACACACACACACACACACACACACACCTGGGAAAGGCTGGCACAGATTTACTATGTATACCCCTTTTTGCACAGACTATAAGGTAGTTGTACCACCACCAGACACTCAATCCAAAGCCAGTTACTCTAGGTCAGTTTGCCAGGTTACCCAATTATACTGAGTTAAATTAATATTAATGCAAATGGTAGTTTGACCAACAGAAAGGCTTTCAGGAGCAGCCAGAGCTGTCACCAGATATATACAAGTATTCTTAGAGATTAAAATATTCTTTAAAAGACCAGCCACAATGAAAAGTTTAAATATATTTAATAATAAGAAAGAGAGTATGAAAATACTAAATATATATTTACAATAAACACCAGATTTTCAGTCACAGGAAATATTAAAATAACACAGATGAATAGATTCACACAGATACAGAGAAACAGTACTTAATCTCACTATATTTTTATTACTGATCTAAAGAATTGCCATTCGTTGGTAGTCACTTACTAGAGCAAAGCAAGATGAAGTAGGTAAGTGGTCCTTTGTCAGATTCCAAAAACGGACTGCAGTGGTACTTCAGTCTCATCTAGTATTAACTCATTCCCACCAATGGAGCTCAGGATTTTTGCACTGTAACTTCCAATAGGTGGAGCCTAAGCCTTTTGACAGAATCAAATTATGTTCTCACATTTCAAACAAACATTAATATCTCTTAAACCATAGGGGTTAAGGAAGTATAAATAGCAAACCCTTCAGCACAAACTGTTTTTATAGTGGTAGTATTCTATAGGTTCTAGGTCTTAAACTGAATTTTGTATGTCACAGTAAATCAGTAACTATTACATTTGTAATATTTTGTAAACAACTTACGATATATCAGTAACCACTAAGGTTACACACACACTGTCAGCAACATTTTATCCATCTAGCTGAAAGCTTTCATATGATGCTTAGGAGTTAAGTCTGTGTTAATTGGTTGTTGAGATATTTAGAAAAATATGAAAATTATATCTGTGTAAATTAATATCATAAAAACAGTTAATATCTCTTTACTTGCACTAGACAGATGTCAAATATTAATGCAGTTGAGTTTGTCGTTATGTAAGCTTTAGATTAAATCTTTTAATATATTTTACATGGCATGGTTTTTGAATTATTGATGCAAATATGAACAAGTAATATTTGATGTCTAGAGGTATAAGTAGGAGTTAACGACAGATGCACCTGGAGGCTTCACTCAGATGTAATGAGTTAAAAATAGCATTTTTATTGATGAACTACAGAATGGCATCACATATGGCTAGTCATCTGACTTTTGGTTCCCATGCTAAAGCCCACACACCCCCACCCCCCAGCTAGAAGCTGTCGGGATTTAGCACATATGTGTCAATAATACACACACAGGGCCTTGCTAAGATCTGCTGCAGCTCCTGGAAATCCTAAAACAATTTCAAAGCTCCACCTTTCCATTCCAGTGTAGCAATTAATTCACCCCAAAGACAATGCAGAAAGCTTCCTAGTAAAAACTTGTGTCTGGCAGCATTGAGAACTGTAAGATAAAATCTTTATGACCTAAGCCAGATAATTTAATTCCTAACTATTTTCAAAGGTAGGTGGATTGAGATTAACTTTTCTTCCAGTATCCTGTGTTAAAACATATACAGTTAAACAGTTAATATTTCTTTTTCTATCAAGCAGGGCACACTGTTGGTAAATTTTTAACGCAAGCAGCTTCATAATTACACAAGCATCTTTGCAAATCAGTTTGATATACAAAATGACATGTAATTCTTTAATTTTAACGCAAGCAGCTTCATAATTACACAAGCATCTTTGCAAATCAGTTTGATATACAAAATGACATGTAATTCTTTACAAATTTCCAGCTAGTTGTGCTGGCATATGTTACACATCCACCTCCCTACTTCTCCTGGTATCTCTGACAATACCTGACATTATCACACCATTCATTTGTGTTCAGGAGTATGTCTATATCATGTTACCGTGTATGGCTGTTGGCTATAGTCTCAACACTTGATGAGTTTTGCTGATTTTTTTTTTAACAGTGGCCTGCAATAATCTCCCCGTTGTTGGTTGCTACAGTAATAATGTGTGCTGCTTTGCTTGGTCAGGTCAATTACCGCTGCAGCTGGTAATTGATTTGGGTCCTTTTTCTTGTGAGATATTGTCTCCATGCACCTTTGCAGTACGATGAACTGTCTTGTGACATCATAGTTTCAAATCCTGGAATGCATATGGAATGGATTCCTGTGTGTATTTGTGTTTCTCTGGTAAGAACTGGTTTCATATGCTTCTGCCCACCAGTAGTAAAGTATGATTTAGTAACTTTGTGATATTTCTTTTTTTGAATCTGAGATTTATGTGAATTGCTTCTTTCTCTGCTAAGAAACTGATAGCATATATAATTATTTATAGACATTTTGTTTTTGGTCTTATTATGGTTCCTGTTTTTCATAGCTGCATCTTTGGCAACAGTGGTGTTGCAACCCTAAAAAAAGGGCACTGCAGATGTCACTAAAATTCAGAGTAGTAGCGTTGTGCCAATCGAAGGTCTCTGTTTACCCATTCTTGCAAGACAAGCCACTGAATTCTTCGCCATGTCTGCCTTATGGTTCTCCATTGAAATGTCACCAAGTTCTTGTGGTGCAACATTTTGCCCACTTAGGTTGCCAAAGGAAGTAACTGCTTTAAAGAATGCCACCAAGCAACTTGGGGCTTATGCCTTCCTACAGAAAGGGAACTTATTTAAAACTGTAGTACTTGGCTTTCTGCATTCAAGTTTTTAAGGTACTGGTAAAATGGGTCAGTCATACCTACCATGACTGCTGAGATTCTTGAACAGAATCAATGCAGGCAAGCTATGATAACTGTCCACCATAATAAACCAATGCCAGACAGTCCACAAGCTATGGTCACCTGAGGAACATCCACTTGCTGTTCATGGAGCAACTGTAATGGTTGGGATGTCTAGGGGAAAGTGATCATAACGGGAGCCTGATTTACACTTTGGTATTTTGGAATGAGAGTGTCTCACTTCCAAGAGGTTTTTTTTTTTTTTTTTTCCTTTTACAGTGTCTTCTGTCGGTTCAGTCATATGGTATGTCCGTAGTCTGGTACATCAGCAAGCAGGTTTGAACAAAACTATTATACTTTGTGCTTGAAGGCTTGAAAATCTGGGAGTTGGACATCAGAAATTGCTTTGTCTCTTGCCCAAACTGTAGAAGAATCCATGAGCCTAGCTGATAGACCAAGTAATTGTCTCCTCACACAATGCAAGTCTGCCTCGAGTCTGTTTGTGGCAAAGATTATTTTCTTGAAATGGAGGTGGAGAGCACAAGGCAACTGACTTCTTGTCTTTTTTTTTTTTTTTTTGTCCCTGACCAATGCCAGCTGTTTCTGTTTCCTTTAGTTTGTCTCCTATTTGACAGACTCTGAATACTGTAACAAAACTCCCTGACCTCATGGTCTAATCTACACCCCATCTGTGTCCTGTAATAAATTAATTTAGAAAGTAATGGTAATTTAAATAGTACCCACCTAGCCCAGATACATTTAGTGTCTGATGCTACATCCTTTCCTTTTATCTGTCCTTTAAACCTCTCTTCACACAAGACTCTCTAACTTGCTCTTCTGTGAAGATTTATCTGAATTTGTACATCCAGGCCGATGGCTTGGTTGCTTCATATTCACTAATAACCATACTGGAATACCTTTCTGATAGAGTGGTGTCTATTTTTAATCCTTAGGAGGCCATTAACCCAAAGGGAAAGTGAAAAAGGTTTTGGTGTGAACTGCCACACAGTGTTTATAACCTGTATGTGGCCCCAGTTCCTTGAATCTTAAAAGTATCTCCTTCAAAAAACATCATAGCGATGCAAGGAGATGGCTGTCCCCAGCTTTAGGTAGAAGACTGACTTCACTTCCTTGTTGTTTGTGAAAAATGAAAAATAAAACTGTTAAATGTTGCAATATTAAGTTATTAAGCAACAGTAATGGTCCAAAACGTTAGATTTTAATTCCTGTGCTATGAAGGTACTCAAGAAAAAAACTCAGAGATTTAGTCACTGAAAAAACTCTGCTTTAATTTAAGATGTGCGGTTTTATTTACCAACTGTACTTAGTCAACTTTCCAATAACAAAAGTTAGCCTAATGTAACACAAGTAATTTTTTACAATCCAAACTAAAATATGAAATAGAGTACTAATAAAACAAAGTCCAAATAAGTGCAGAACTAGTAATTAACTCCTAGTCTGTCTCCAGACAAGAACACGGCATCTCCAAACTCCTTCACCAAAAGCTGTTTAGTACAAAAGTGACAACAAGATCCTTCCAAAAGTTCTAACCTATTTAAAAAAAATAAATAAATCAAAGAGCTTGTGTGTGTGTGTGTGTGTGTGTGTGCAGACGTATGAATGAAGAAAATAGCACCCACTGTAGTAACTTAGGAAAATATGCAATATAAAAAATCACAAATACAATCAAAAACTGTAATATAAGTGTATTAAAAACAAAAAGGAAAAGTGCTTTCGCCCACAGGCTTCATCAGATCTCTGTTAAAACTGAGCATCCATAAAATCAATCACAGACTAAAAATAGGAGAAAAACAATCAAAATGTGTAGAGAAAATGCATATATACATGTTGCAGCAGAACAGTAAATAGCAGAAACCATCAAAAATACAGGATTAAAAATTGTCCAAGAAAAGTGAAGAAATGGGCAAAAATGTCATGTCAAAACCATTAATAAAATAATTTTGTAGTTCAGTTTTCTAAGCTGAAGAATGCATTTAACTGATCAATTTAAGTTCAGGCGGTTTGTAGGCACTCAGGCAAATTTTCCATTCTGTAGATTCATTACTAGGCTAACGACCCAGGGGGTCTTTCTAAGCCTAGCCAAGTTTCACAAAAGAATAATGATGTCTGTATCCAAATAGGACATTGACGGCCAGACATTTTTAAGCTACCTCTGTTTATAATGGATATGGGTGCCAGGCCTGGTGTAAATTTCCTTTCACCCATCCACTGGACTAGGTTGGACTTAAACTGGATAATAGATTAACTCAGCTTCACATGAATGGATGGATTCCAGCTCCTTTTCAAGAATGGCATTACAATTCCTTTAAGTTGACCCATCCTGATCATGTTCAAAATTGTTCTCCCCACTCTCACTTTTTAGATGTATGGATGCTCAGTGTTATCAACAATCTGATGAAGCCCTATGGGTGAAACTGCTTTTCTTTTTTGTTTATTTTTAATACACTTCTGATTAGAGTCTTTTATTTCCATATGTGATGTTTTTTTAATATCTCATCTTTTCCTAGGTTACTATAGAGGGTGCTGTTTTTTATTAATGTGCCTGTTGTCTTCCCCCTCACCACACACACACATACACACACACACTCTTCAGTTCTTTTATTTTTTTGTTTTGTTTGTTCTTAGTTTATCAATCCTTTTGGAAGGATCTTGTCACCCTGGTGCTAAATGGCCTTTAGTGAAGGGAGTTTTGTGACCCCTCATTCCTGTATGGAGACAGGCTTGGAGTTGATTACTAGTTTTGCACTTCAGTTTATTTGGACTTTGTTTTATTAGTATTCTTTTGGTTTCATATTTGGATTGTACAAAATGGTTTGTGTTACATCAGTCTAGCTTTTAGGTGTAGACTAGGCTCATTCCTATGTATCGGGGTTGTCAGTCATGATTTATGATGCTTTGTGCTTTTTATGTATAGATTAGTTTTCCATGAGTTAAAGCTGTTATTGAAAAGTTGATCTGATGAAGTCCAGTCGGTGGACAAAAGCATTTATTAATTAAAACCAGAGTTCCAGTGACTAGCCCGGTTTGAGTTTGTTTCTTCAGATGTTAGTTCCTCTCCTGTGAAGTTTTGGACTGTTTATTACAGTTACTTAATATTGTAATGCTTAACAGTTTTCATTTTTCACAAAGAACCAGGAGGTAAATTCAGTCCTCTACCTTAATGTTGGGGACAGCCCTCTTCTTGCATCAGTGTTGTGGGTTTTGTACCCATTTGTCCTGTGACTCACTTTTTATGGTACACAAGGATCCTGGATGCAAGCCAGATTTACCAGAGCCATTGATGATCTTTGTCATTTGATTATAAAGCATCTCTTCAGAAACTTTTGTGATGATGTGAGGTATTGCCAGCAATGCCAGGAGAGGTAGTGCACTGGATGTTTGACATATGCCAGTCCGGATAGCTGGAATTTTATAAATTAATGTATATCATTTGTATATCAAACTGATTTGTAAAGATGCTTGGGTTGAAAATGTATCCGTGTGCCCTACTGAACAGAAGAGAAATACACATATCCGACTGTACTGTTGTAAATAAGTTACTGGAAGACAAGAGGTTAATCTCAGTACAGCTAACTTTGAAAAATAATGAAAAACACTGAAAAATAGTAAGAAATTAAATTACTTAATTTTAGGCCATGAAGATTGTATCTTACAGATCTGACTGCAGCCAGAGACAAAATGTTTGTGCCAGAGAACGGTTTATTAGCTCCTGTTGGAAAAGTGGAAGTGTTTATTGTTTCATAACTCCTAGAAGCTGCAACAGATGCTTAGCAAAGATGTGTGTGTGTAATATTGACACGAGTGAGATTCTGGGTCACTTGCTAGGAAAGGGGGGGGGGTTAGTATGGGAACCAGAAGTTAGATGACAGATATGTGTGATTTCATTCTGTGTAAGCCAGCTCTGCAATGCTATTTTATTACTAGATAAGACTGAAGTCTCAAGACGCACTGTTTTTGGAGCCTGACAAAGAAGGACCCTTTACCAAGCTCATCTTGTTTTGCTCTAGTAAGTGACCAGGAAATAGTAATTATTTAGATCAGTCAGGAAAAAGTGAGATTAGTTAATTAATGTCTTTCTGTATCTGTGTGAATATATTCAGCTGTGTTATTTTAATATTTCCTGTGAATGAAACTCTGGTGTTTATTACAAATAGATATTTAGTGTTTTCATGTTTGTTTATTATTAAATATATTTAATCTTTTCATAGTGACTGGTCCTTTAGAGAATATTTTAACCTTTTGAGAGTACTTTTATCTATTTTGTGACTCTGTGGCCACTCCTGAAAGCCTTACTGCATTGGCCAAGGACTACCATTTGTATTAATATTAATTTCACTACCATTTGTATTAATATTAATTTCAGTCAGTTTAATTGGGTACCCTTGTAAGAGCCTTGGAATACCTGGCTTTGCAGTGTCTGCTGGCAGTAACTACCTTATAGTCTGGACAGAAGGGGACATAGCTAGTAAATATGTGCCAGCCTTCCTAGGTGTGTGTGTGTGTGTGTGTGTGTGTGTGTGTGTGTGTGTGTGTGTGTGTGTGTGTGTGTGTGTGTGTGTGTGTGAGCTGCTTGGAGCAGGGACACAAAGCACTGGTTTCACTGAAAGAGTGGTGGAGGACTTGGGTTGGACGCTCTGTTGAGGATTCAACTACATAGCTGTGCCAGTGGGGAGTCTTACTGGGGACCTGGAGAGAGAGAGAGAGAAAACACAGACCCCGAACTGTGTGTGTTCCCTGTGTGCTAAGGGAAATTGTAGTTGATGTGGAGAGCTGCATCTGAAAGTACTGTGTGTATCTATTTTTGTTCCCAGTGAACATGTCAGTGGTGAGGATTCCTATAAGATCTGTCGTGAAATGAGTCTACCCACCTCCATGGGTCATTTACTTTATGCTGAGAATGTTAATTCCTTTCAAATCTGGCTCTAGTAGGCCTGAATTTCTTATTTTGGAATGCTTTTTTTCTTGAATGTAGTGTTCACTCCCAAAGGGCTCTTAGGTAGTAGGTCTTTCTGTAAACACAATTACCTAACATTTCATAAAGAACTTAATTCTGAACATACTCAACCCTCATGCATCTATCTGGTGTCCACTGATACCACTCTAAACCAGTATGTTTATTTAGCAGTTTCCCCTGTTTAATATACTTATTAAGGAGATTGATTTGCCCTGCTTGGATGTACACTAGTGTCTTTTCCCAAAAGCTTTTGGAGAAAGAAAATTCATTTAAGTAAGTCTATTTAAGTCCCATGTGAACTGCATTATTTTTAACTATGATCAACCTGAAGAACATTGCAGAACATACCTAAAGAGCATTCTACTTGTGCTTTCTTCTTTATTTAGGGATGCTATATTGGATGATTGTGCTATCACTATTTGGTTGTCCCAGAATAGAAAAGCAGTATATAGCTTTCAACGAATCAAGGACACATCTCAACAAAATCAGGGGCACTTTTAAAATAGTAGTGCTATTAACCTGAGACATTGGCAGAAGAAGAGAATGTAAATTAATATACATTTTCAGAACTAAACGAAGTTTAGAACAAGAAGGCGTCCTGCACAAAGTAGTACTAGTGCCAGAGGCACAAATCTTGATGGTTCCAACAGTCAAAGCTCTACTCCTAGATCTAGCATTATAGAAAGTAGACATAACTTTCATTTTTCTCTCTGCATGGAAGGCAGGCCCCATGCACTCATCCCATTTTGGGGACTAGTACCCCCCATTATCGCCCACTCTACTAATGTTGGACTATCCATACTTTCAGCCTTTAAAAGAAAAAAAAATGTTTTGTTACTAATACCCCCCATTATCGCCCACTCTACTAATGTTGGACTATCCATACTTTCAGCCTTTAAAAGAAAAAAAAATGTTTTGTTACTAAAAACTTCTGTTTTGGAGCTTCTGGCTTTATTGTATGCAGTAGGCTGCCATTCTTTGAAGTGAACATCAAACAGCAGGCTTGGTCCTTAAATGTGTTTTTTGTGTGTGTGTGTGTGTGTGTGTGTGTGTGTGTGTGTGTGTGTGTGTGTTCATTCATGTATATGTCCATATGCACATGAGCATACCAGCCATCTTGGTAACATTGTTTCTGTTTTGTAGTTTCTTTTAATTTGGGAGAAATTAATAGTTTGAGATAAGGTCACCATTGGAACTTACTGAAGTCCACTAGTAATGGTGAATCGTAAGGTATTCTTTTTGAAAAGAGGGATTCAAATGAAGCTTGATCTTTAGTGAGGGAGTTCAGTGAAGTGAGAGAAACCATGTTATAACTTACTGTACCTGTACATAGTTTAGCTTGCCAGTGACAAAACAGCAGTGTCAGGTTGCTGGAGCAGTAGGGAGGCAGATTTCTAATTTGCTTAGTCATAAAATTTGAAAGCTGTTTTATTCATAAAGTGTAAATGAAATGGAATAATCTGCAACTTGCTGCCAGAGACGCTACTGAAACTACACAGTGCCGTTCTCCCTGCAGTATGTGAACAAACGTTTTGTTGTACACTTGGAATCATCTAGTGCTGAAACATATTTTAATTTCCTTGTTGCAAATCTTTTTTTGGGAATTGTATGACCTTTTTATGAAGTTCTTCTAATCAGCATTGAGTGTTAGGGAACACTGCATGTAAAACTTCATCACATTATTTTACGGATAATGCTCTGTAAAACAGCTTTCTCTCTAGATATAGCTTGTAACACATCAAGTTACATAATTTTTTTTTTTTGGGGGGGGGGGGGGTGATTGCAGCCTGCAGTTTAAATTTGGGTATTCTTGTTTTTGTGCACCTGTCGCTGTGGTTAACTTTTTAGATCAATCCGTCATTTTTATAATTTCTGGAAAGTATTGTAGTAAACTGCCCCTGCCTAGGCCTGACATTTATTTGCAGCTTGCCTTTCTAGTTACTATATTGTTTTCCCTCATAAACATAGTTGAGATCATCCAGAAGATTATTCAAGAAACCGTATCTTCATGCTACAGTGGCAGGTGAAAGATCATACACATTTAAACCTACTGGAATGCTGCCTGATTGCTGAAGAAACATTTGCTGCAGTGTGCCTTTCCATTTTTGTAGTGTCCTACATAGCATTGTTGTGGCCTGCCTTCTTTATTTATTTTTTATTTCTGCTGTTTGAACATTTGTTGAAACATTGGTAGTAAACTGTAATAAAGTACTGAAGTGATCTCAGTTGTGTTGCCTGTTTGCCCCACTCCATCGCTGTTCCTGTGGAGTCTATTACCTTTCATAAATAACTGCACTGGTCTGGGCATAAAAAAGTACAGCAAAAACACCTAAACAAGAGCAAAGCAAGTGTTTTTGCAGATGAGACAAAACCCCTCTGTAACCCCATAGGGTAACATGGGTTCCCCACACCCTTGCTAAAATTAAACACAACAGTGGAGGGGGGACACTTCCTTACCCCACTGCTCAACAGTCTTTAAGTAAAAGACACTGACAGTGGTAATAAACTGCTCGACTGAGTTGAAGTCGGCTTAAAAAGCTGACTTATTCTCTTTCAACAACTAACTTCAGGACCAAAAATATTGCACTTTTTCCTGAGACACTGCATAGTCAACTCTGCAGTCCAGTCTAATAAAGATTTTAGTTTTTTGTGTGATAGATGTCCTTGTTTCTGCAACTGTACCTGTTATAAGCTGTCATGTCAAATTTCATCTAGGCTAATTGATTTCTGCTGTTTGAAGGTGTTCCCCAAGTCACCCACATTTTTCGGTTATTGTAAAAAAAAATCTCAAGTTGTCTCTACAAGCTTTGTCTTCATTTCTGCTGCTTATTTAAACAGCTGCTCTTGAAGCCTCATTTTTAGCTTCTGATTTCTGCAGTTTTATTAGCTCATCTAAACATCCACTTAAAAAATTATTAATGTAACAGGCAATCCTACATTTCTATAAATGAAAACAAACTGTGTTGAGATATTTTCAGTTGCAAACATACAATTCCATGCAGTCGTTGCATTGCATAGCTCATTCAGTTCCTGCCTTCCCTTAAACCTCATTCCTCCTCCAAAACATTATTCTGCATGTATTGTTCCAACAATTCCTGTCTTTTTTTATTTTTTTTTAATGTAATTTGCTCCTACCCTTTTCTAAAGATCTCTGTTCTTTTCTCTCTGTTAACTATGTTAACTACTTCTAATTCAGTTAGTTTAGACTTTGATTTCTATTTTATAGTAACTGCTTTTTGGCAGCCACCATAATTTAACTCCGCAAGGCCTTACTATGTCTAGGTAATTCTGATTCTGTCTCACAGCTCAAAAAATAATTTCCTTAGTTAAATTAATTTGCTTACCCAGTATTTCCAACAGAATAGTCTGCAGGGAATTAAGTATGCCAACTCATTACATTCACAAAAAAACATGTTCCCATGTACTTCTTTCTTTCTATCACACCTCCAATAATTGCAATCTCCATGAGGGAAAATTCTTTGGAGTCTGCTTGGAGTATAAAAATACCTATCCAGGCAAAGATCCTAAGTCTTCTAGACTTTGCATATTTGGGAGCCAAACGTATACAGTGGATATAAAAAGTTTACACAGCCCTTTTTAAAATGCCAAGTTTTTGTAATATAAAAAAAAATGAGATCACAATAAATCATTTCAAAACTTTTCCCACCTTTAATTTGACCTGTAATCTGTACAATTCAGTTGAAAAACAACCAAATCTGTTGGGGGGAAAATATTAAAAATAAACAAATGTACAGTACGCACGTTGTGTAAGTGTTCACACCCTTAAAAACTTTGTTGAAGCACCTTTTGATTTAATTACAGGATTCAATGTTCTTTAGTAGGAGTCTGTCAGCATGGCACATCTTGACTTGGAAATATTTGCCCACTCTTCCTTGCAAAAGCACTCCAAATCTGTCAGATTGCGAGGGCATCTCTTGTGCACAGCCCTCTTCTGGTCACCCCACAGATTTTCTGTTGGATTTAGGTCTGGGTTCTGGCTGGGCCATTCTTTTGTTGATATGGATGTATGCTTGGGATCATTGTCGTGTTGAAAGGTGAAGTTCTGGGCCAAAAATGACTGGTATTTGGTACTCTTCATAATTCTACCACCTTGACTAAAGCCCCAATTCCAGCTAACTAATAAGATTGCAGGCTTAATGAACCTGAACTACCAAGAGTGGCTAGAAGCTCTCTTTAGTCAGTATCTTATACACTCCTTTAGGGTTTATCTGTGTTTTTCCTATCAGTTCATTAGAGGTGATCTCATCTTTGATCGCCTATATCTGTGCAAGTATGATAGATTAGCAAACACTAGAACCATGGTCTTCATCTGCAGGTAAATAGAGCACAATGGAGCTGCATATAGTCATTGCACAGTGCCTCCTCCGTCTTTGGGATAAGCTGCCCTTGCAGGTTAAGGAGTGGGATAACATTATCATCCTTCCAACAAAACCTGGATTACTGGATGCATACCCTCGAATTTACTCTGTGGTCTTAGTGGTATAACCCTCCTTGAGAAAGGGAATTAAAAGATTTCATATGATTTGCATAAATGTAATGTTGCTCTCAATCTTCCATTTTGTATTGTTAACTACCACTTTATTTGGCAGAAGATGTTTTTTGAGCTGTAATGAATCAGCAGAGTTAACAAAATTGTCTGCACAGTACTTTGGTAGGGAGAAAGAGGGACTACCCTGATGGGGATGAGCAGTGGCAGCTTTGCATGTTAAGGAAAGAAGTATTTTTGTTTGAATTGGTTTTATTTATGATTTCACAAAGTGGTAGGGAAAAGAAGTTCCACCGTTTTAGCTACACAGGAACAGTACAGATCCGTGGTAATTGTTGGTTTGAGTTACTTTTGATAAGAGTTTCAAAAGATTTTAGTTTGAGTAGGGTGATGGAGAAATGTTGGTGGAATCAAAGGTTGTAATTAAAAAAAATGATTCTTTTGATCTGGATCTGAATTGTGTAAACGTAACAGAGCATTACTAAGTTTAATGTTACTTCCTGCTAAAAAGAGCAGAGATTGCACAATAGAAATCCAAACTCTATTCCCGACAAGTAAATTTTGGATAAAAAGAAAAAAAAATAAAAAATGTAAAAAGAAAAAAAAACCTTGAGGCTGAATTGTTAGAAGAGGGAAGAAGCAAATTTCATAGAAATAAATGGAATTAATGGGAACAGTACATCAGTACTTGGAGTGATTCACAAGGGAAGTGGGGTTTAAGGGAAGGCATGAATTGAGCAACTTACCTAATGTTGAAATGAATGAAAATTGTTAAAAAGAAAACATGCATATTATATGAGCGTAATGGAAATTGTTGTGGTTTAACATTTTATAGTTTTAAATGATTATATAATAAAGATGTTTAAAAATATATTGAAGCAGTATAGAGAGGGAGTGTGTTATTTGAAGTTAGGATAGAAATCAGGAAGGCTTTCAGACGAGCTGAAAACAAATGTGCCTTCAGTGTGAAAAAATTAAAGGTTGTCAAAATGGTATAATAACAAAAGGAAATCTTGGGATAAGGAATTGTTAGATATTCAAAGTAAACTAGACTCTTATAAACATAATAAAGAAAATATTATGGACAAGAAAGTTATTGAAGAAATAAACTAAATGAGAAATACAAAGAAATTTTAACTCATAAAGTTAAAATAACTTTAGAGAAATACAAGTTTTTGTCTTATTCAATAAGCCCCAAATACTTACATAGACTTAAAAATAAAACAAAAAGATTGAATAAACAAAACCATATCAAAGAAATCTTTTCTCTAAGGAAAAAGAAGAATGTTTCTAGTATACCAGAAATACTGGATTAATTTAGAAATCACTTTCACAAGATTAACCATAACAACATTAACATGGAACCTAAAGATAAAATAAAGGAGTTTATAACCACAAACATGAATAAAAAGCTTAATAAACAACAGATTAAACTAATGGACAAGAGTATTTCATATACAGAAGTTATTACACAAATAAATAAGCTTAAATCAAACAAAGCAGCGGGTAATGATGGTATTATACCAGAGATATATAAAATCCTTTCTAAAACTATATATTCATTAATACATAAGGTTTTTATTCTGGCCCAAACTGAGTTAATAACCCCCCCATCTTGGCAATATACATTTATTTCACCAATTTTAAAACCTAATAAAGATCCAACTAGATGTTCTTCATATCGACCCATCTCATTACTTAATGTTGATTATAAAATGTTTGAGTATTTTTGCTGATAGATTGAAGACAATTATCCCCGGCATTATAGACATAGATCAGACGGGCTTCATTGTAAATAGAAATACTTTTGATAATATAAGAAGAACTTTAACATTAATTGATTTTGCAAATAGGAAAAAGAAAGATTTAACACTTATTAGTCTTGATATAGGTTCAGCATTTGATTCAGTAAGTTGGGACTATCTGTTTACCTTACTGAAGTGCACAAATTTCTCTGATGCATTTGTAAATTTAATTGAGCATTTATACAAAGGAACGCTGGCTTATATTAAGGTAGGAACATATGTTTCACAAAAATACCCATTCTTAAAGGTACAAAGCAAGGATGTCCACTTTCTCCACTATTATTCACTTTAGTAATGGAGCCTTGGGCTAATTTGATTAGAAACTGTACTGACATAGAGGGTTTTGAAATAGAAGAAAATACAACATCAAAAATTCAACTGTTTGCAGATGATGTTCTAATTACATCAGCAGGATCTAATTCTTCTATGCAGTCTTTATTTGATAAAATGATGAATTTTAAAAGTATTTCTGGTTTAATATTCAATGAAGAAAAACTAAAATACTACCTATATATACACGAAAAAATACTCTCATTAGTGATTTTACTAAATATGTACCCAACTCAGGTCAGATAACTTATTTAGGTATAATACTATCTAAAGATATTAAATCTATTATATATAATAACTATAATACCTGTTTTCTTAATATACAAAATCTTTTAATACCTGGAATAATATGTTTTTACTATGGAGGAGAGACTTACAATTATTAAAATGATAATATTCCCAAGATTTTATACTTAATACAATCAATAATACTTTCACCTACAAAAATAACTATCAAGAAACTGAATACACTAATGTTAAATTTCTTATGGGCACCTAATAGACCTAGGATTGCATTAAAGAAACATACTAATAGCTGGTCTCAAGGGGTATTTCTTTTCCAGACTTTAATTTATATATTATCTCTTCTATTATAAAAGTTATTACTTTATTAATAGATCGGTCATATGTCATAAAATGGAAAGATTATTGGGAGCTAATTAGTATGCACTTCATGAAAATCTCCTTAACACATAAAAATATGATTATAAATAACTCCATGTTGTGGTTGCTAAAGGAATTTTGTACTTCACCTATTACACCTAAACATATGGTCTGTTACCCATTAAATATTATTATTAGTTATCGTAACTTTATATTCATGCACCCTAAGTATAGGGAATGGAATTTTATTGTATTCCCTATAATTTATACTCATCTACTTCTGAAGGAGCTCATTTAGCTATAGATAATAATCTAAAGTACTGGTATCAGCTGATATCTGATAATAAAGTTAAAAATCTAGATTTCTTAAAACAAGAATTTGATCTAAGAGAAACTTGCTGGTTAGAGGTTCAGATCTTTAGACAACATCTCATTGATAGAATAGATCTAATGTCTATAACAGTTAAAGAATCTATTCCAAAACTGATTGATTACTTGATAATAAATTTACAGCATAAAGTTTCTGATAAAGGTAAACTTTCATATATACATAAAATTATCAGACAAGAAACTTTTTACAATGTAGATTCATACTGGAATTATTTCACCTCTATTAATGGGGACCCACCAACTCAACAAGATAAACAATATATATTGGAATCTGCTTATAGAACTACATCTTCCATTGTCTGGAGACTTTATACATGGAAATTTTTACATAGATCTTTTTATACACCTTTGATGATGAATAAAATTAATAATAAAGATAATCTATGTAAGAGATGTAATGTAGAAATTAATGCTGACTGGGCTCATATGTTTTATGACTGTATGAAGTTGAAAGAATACTGGAAGTCAATTAATGAATTTTTGCAGGCTCTTTTTACAGATAATTTCATTATTTCTAAGTCTCTTATATTATTCAACACACCTGTACCTCAATGTGTTAAAAAGATTAAGCTTCCCTTGTTATGGTCTATCCTAGCAGTGGCTAGGAAAATAATAACTAGAAATTGGATTTCAGATACACCTCCTTCGCTCAATGAATTTAAAAATGTTATGAATATAATGTGTCATATGGAAATAAGCACAATTAGAATGAGAACAACTAGAAAAACATCACATTTTATTGTATGGGATAATTTACAAAATTTGTTAAAAAAATTCTAATTTCAATAGCACAGTATTTTAGTTTAATTAATTGATCTGATTGTAGTGGATGTCTTTGTAAATACTTTAGTTGTTTTGTTGAATATTATAATAATACCTATTTTTAATTATTTGTATAAAATTGTTATGATATTTCTCTTATATGTTAAAACAATAAATTTGTTTAAAAAAAAAAAAAAAACATAAATATGTAATGTTAATGTGTTTTGGAAATGTGAGGATGATTTCTTTACATATAAGTAGACATTTTTTGTGAATATTCAAGATGCAGTTACTGTTTTGCCTTTGAGGGTCAAAGTCCAGTCCAGTGGTATTTTATATATTTGCTTCAGGAACATTTATTGAAGTTTTCATGATTAAATGTTGAACCGTTTTGGAGATGCTGGCCTTTATTTACAAACAGCAAAAATAGCCAGAAACCATGACTAAGAGACGGTTCTTTGGGAAATGGTCAGTTGTTAAAGTCTGAAGAGATTGTTTGCCCACCTTTGAAGAACCTTTTTCTTGTTAGGACTTAGAATTCATGAATAACAAACTAGTCAGTCCCCTATTGAAGCTTGCTGATTTGATGTATTTGAAGCTTGTTTCTTAGATAACATACAGTGGATTTAAAAAGGTTACACGCCACTGTTAAAATGCCAGGTTTTTGTGATATAAAAAAAGAGACCACAATAAATAATTTCAAAACTTTTCCCACCTTTAATGTGACCTATAACCTGTACAATTCAATTGAAAAACAAACAAATCTGTTAGGGGAAAAAATGTAAACAATAAATGCACAATATGCTGGTTACATAAATTTGCACACCCTTAAACTAATACTTCATTGTATGTGCACACCTTTTGATTTAATTACAGCATTCAGCCTTCTTGGGTAGGAGTCTATCAGCATGGCACATCTTGACTTGGCAATAGTTGCCCACTCTTCCTTGGAAAAGCGTTCCAAATCTGTCAATTGCGAGGGCATCTCTTGTGCACAGCCCTCTTCAGGTCACACTACAGATTTTCTATTGGATTTAGGTCTGGGTTCTGGCTGTGCCATTCCAAAAATTTAATTTTCTTCTGGTGAAGCCCTTCTCTTGTGATGAAAAGTGAAGTTCCTCTTCATCTTCACCTTTCTAGCAGACGCCTGAAGGTTTTGGGCCAAATGTGACTGGTACTTGGTACTGTTCATAATTCCCTCCACTTTGACTAAAGCCCCAGTTCCAGCTGAAAAAGCAACCCCAAAGCATGATACTACCACCACCGTGCTTCACCTTGGGGATGGTGTTCTTTTGGTGATGCAAAGTGTTTTTTTGCGCCAAACGTACCTTTTAGAATGGTAGTCAAAAAGTTCAGCCTTGGTCTCATCAGGCATTAACACATTTTCCCACATGCGTTTGGGAGACTATGCATTTTTTTGCAAATTTTAGCCGGGCCTGGATGTTGTTCTGTGTAAGAAAAGGCTTCCATCTTGCAATCCTGCCCCGTAGTCCAGACATATGGAGAATATGGGAGATTGTTGTCATATGCAGTACACAACCAGTATTTGCCAGAAATTCCTGCAGCTCCTTCAGTGTTGCTGTAGGTCTCTTGACAGCCTCCCTGACCAGTTTTTGTCTTGTCTTTTCATCAATTTTGGATGGATGGCCAGTTCTTTGCAACATCACTGTTGTCCCATATTTTCTCTACTTTTTGATGACTGTCTTCACTTTGTTCAATGATATATCCAATGCTGTCAAAATTTTTTGTACCCTTCTCCTAATTGATACCTTTCAACAATGAGATCCCTTTGCTTTGTAAGCTGTCTGTGAACCATGGCTTTTGCTGTAGCAGGTAACTGAGTAAATGTTAGGAAAATCCTACTAGGACAGCTGAAATTTATTTGGGGTTAATCAGAGTCTCTGTAATTGATGGAAGGTGTATACCCAAGAAGACTGAATGCTGTAATTTAATCAAAAGGTGCTTTAACAAAATATTAGTTTAAGGGTGTGCACACTTATGCAGCCAGCATATTGTGAGTTTTTTATTTTTTTATATATTTTCCACTAACAGATTTGTTTGTTTTTCAATTGAATTATACAGGTTATAGATCACATTAAAGGTGGGAGTTTTGAAATTATTTATTGTGGTGTGATTTTTTTTATATCGCACAAACCTGGCATTTTAACAGGGTTGTGTAAACTTTTTATATCCGCTGTAGTTTGGTGGCACTTGGTCTTCTCATAGTATCTCAGAGTTGCATTTCCTTATTCTTTTGGGAAACGTACCTGGCCTATCACAAGATTTGGATGATGTGTAGGACTACCCATTATTTCTAGACAAATGTTACCTGATCTGTCTATTCACTTCCGCTTTTTCTTTCTGGGAGCAAAATCCAGGGGAAGAGATTCCTGTCCATGTCCTTGATCTGTACTGTTCTTTATGGTTGTACCCGAAAACATGAGTATAAGTTTGAGAATGATCCAGTTTTCATATCAAAGACTTACATTTATGTAGAGACTCTGTGTAGTCAAGCATTCCTTATCCAGATGGATTGCTATCTACATCATTTTTTTTACCTTTTGTGGCTTATCAGCATTTGACCAATGATATCAGAACATTCTCCTTAAGAGACATGGGTGCTTTAAACACCCTGTTTTACTCCTGTTCTGTGCTCAAGAAATCAGTATAGAGAAAAAAAAGTAAGTCACTGTTTGCAACATTGTGGGTTTACATTTAGAACTTTTGACTTTTACAGCTACCTGAGAAGTCTGCAGATAAAGCAGATTAATGTAAAAATACAGTAATTTCCATACATATAATATAATTGTAAGTAGTGATTCAAAAGCTGAAAGTTCTGCTGAGTGTGGAATCTGTATCTGTACAAGACTAAGGCTAATACTGATAGTGTGCCAGTTCATACTAAGCTCACCCAGAATTGCGGAAACATTCACACTGTTCATGCATTGTTGCGTAAATGTAAACTACCACTGCCACTGAGTATGAAAACAGGTGCTTTTATTAGTTGTGTTTAAAACCTTTTTTTTTCTCCCAACATATGATAGCTTATTTACTGACAAAGACAGAGAAAACAGCTGCAGCCGTTTCACTTCACCGTGTTTTAGCATATCTTTTGTGCCCACCTGGATCTGTGACACTTAATGACAGATTTGTCCCAATGCACTATCCAGCAGCGGATAATAAGTTTGATGCCTAATAGCTGCCATGTTTTTGAGTTTGGTGATTCTTTTGCTTGAGTTGCTTGGTAGATAGAAATTGTTGCATAAAATGAGAAGCAAAGAGAAACTGTGCAATTCAAGTTATGTTAAGCTTGCACTTTTGTTTTTGTTACTTCCTTTTGTTGTTGGTATGGAAAACTTTGTAGCAGGCTCTGCCTTGCTTTACGTTTGCTGACTAATTTGTGGCTGTTAACTTCCCACTGCTAATATCACTGAAGTACAGTTTAGTCCTTGCCAAATGTAATACAGGGGTGCCAGACCATCAGAACTGGTGGATGCATTGACACGATAGCTATATAAGCAGCAGTACTAGAACTGAAATGTAATTGTGTGATTTGACCTGATGTTTTGTCTTCACTTGTACATATTTTTTTCTGATTAATGTATGTGAAGCAATTATGATTGACCGTAAAGGCTAGAAATCTGGAGGCCTTATTTTGGCATCATTACTCATTTATTTCAGAGTTCTAGGTCTAATTCTGAGGGAGGTTAAGAAATGTTTTCTTCTCTGCAATACTTTATTTGGGGAAACTCATTAGCATGGCCTAGTTAATTTCTGAGTATGTATAAAGCAGTACTTCTAAGAGCAAATCTAAACATGCATATTTTGTTGAGCTGCTGTTTACATCTTAGCTACCGATTAGAATTATAGGGGATATCATTTTTTTTCCTGGAATATGTAATTGTTCACTTTATCTGAAATATTAGGATTGGTGCTTCACTGTGTCAGTGGCAGAGCAAATATTTACATACAGCATTTAAAACCATATCAAAAGGTGTCTACAGAAGTATAGGGATGAAGAATACTCTTTATTTAAATTTGCTGAGGTGCAGAAAAAAAAATTGTATGCAGCTTGCCTTAGTCAACTGCATTAGTCGTCTGTATTGCTAGAAGAAATGTGGTTTAAGCACATGCTTGGAATTATCCAAGTCTGAAGCTTTGAAAGAAATACAAAGGAGTTGCTGCATTTGTGCATGCCTGGGAGAAATTAACCCGCGATCAGCATGCTTTTAAAAATGGGAAGTGTATTAAGGAAGCATCAAAATATGTGTGTGTGAGAAAATGGCATAATGTGTTCAGTCAGAATAGGTACAGAAATGTGTCATGAAAAATTGCATTCATTGTCAAAAAGTTCTTTGTATCCTTTACGAAAAAGATACAAAAGAAATGCAGATTAGCAGAGTCGACATAGTGCACAATTCAGACGACCATTGTGGTTAACAAAGTAGAGGTAATTGGATGTAGATTCCTCTCCAATGATAACGGACCCTGCTAGTTTTAGTCTGAGGAGCTACATGTCCTCATTTTGTTCCACTGACTCAACTTGAGTGTTTTCTGTTTTTTTTTTTTTTTTTTTTTTTTTTTTTCCTGTAAGGAATATTTTGTTGTCGGAACGATTGTTGTACCTTTGTCTTCTCAGACACCTACACACTCAGATTTAAAGGACGTTGCCTTTAAACACAGTAATGAGACTCTTATTACAGTACCAGAGGCACTAGTCTCTAGGAATCAGTTTGATAACCATCGAGCATGACTGTAAGAGACCCTTTTTGACTGATTTTGACTAGAAGCAAAATGCACACAAAGAAAGCAAAACAATTTATCTGAACGTACATAAAAAAGCGGGTCATTTTGTGCAGTGCAAAGTCATTGGTTTACACTCTTTGACAACAGTAAGTGTAATGCATGGTAGCCAGAGAGGAGAGTGCAGTAAACCGATAAGGAAATAAATTGACAAAAAATGTATGTTTAAATCAGTGGTGCACAATGTCTGGCCCTCGACGCAACACCATCTGACCCCCAGAGAGTAACCGAAAATTTTTTTAAAAAGTGAAAAAATGCTATGCCTTACTCCAGTCATGCAAACTTTCTAGCATGTGCTTATTTACCTAATTGAGTGCAGTTGCACATGCCTCTAATTTTAGCTGCGAAAGTAACTATTCTTTGTTGTTTATAACTTGTAGTCTGTAAACAGTAGTAACTTTATGCAAGAGTTTGTAATAAGTTATAGCTGCAAGCTAGAATAAAGTTAAATGCAAAGTTGATGTAGAAAATGGGCAGTTTCATGACTGCTGTCTTAAGTAAAAATGCCAGTCACGTGCACCTATTGTTAACTTGTAACGACTTACTATGTTTTGAGGTGGCCCATAGATGCATTAAGAATTTGTGTAGTGGCCCACCCCACAAAAAGTTTGTGCACCACTAGTTTAAATTCTTTTATCGGTACTTGCGTATAATCGCAAACAGATTTTCCGCGGCAATGGCCGCTAGTTTCCAATCATGAAAAATATCTGTTAATGTTGTTAAAATGTAATGTAGTGCGTTTTCTTTACGAGTGCAGATTGTTTTCTGGACTGCTATCAGTACAATTTACAAAATGTACTGTTGTTGTTTCTTCATGGTGTTTGCTGGCACCATGTTGCTTCCTGCAAGTCTACCTGCTGAACGTTCCTTCTTTGTGCCAGCAAGTGCCGTCAAGTGACGGTCATACATTCATTTGGGAATCATAGCTGTTACTACTTTAAAAATATGAGACAGAAATGTGGGCACTGCAGAGGTTAACATGTGCCTAGATGCGTGAAAGGGACTGGGGACACAGACATGTTTAAAAAGTAAAAGAAACCTAAACAGTTACATGCGAAATGCAAGAAACAATTGTAGCTCATCGTAATCCCATTCATGTCTTCTGGTGTGCGTTTTCTTAATAACTAATTTATAGTAATTTTAAAGTAGCTGTTAGACCCTTTTTAGAAATTGTGTCCCTATCTTGTGTGGGTTACAGTTCACAGACATCATGTATTATTAAGAAAACACACAGCAGAAGACATGAATGGGTTTATGATGAGCTACAGTTGTTTCCTGCAGTTTGTATGCTTTCCATAGCAGTCATGACAATGAAAGCATGCGTATATAACGCACGCAAATCGGGAAGAGGATTTTTTCCAATTCCTCTCTTCCTGAAAGTAATGCAACTGTTTTCCTCAACAATAAGGACTTTGAATAGCCCCTTTCAGTGCTTCATGCCCTCGTAACAGTTCAGGTTTATCACATTGGCAAGCGACAACATCTGGTTGCGATAATACACAAGTACCCTTTTATCAAAACCCATTCAGGAAGCAGTGAACATACATCGTTCCAACGCATAGTATAAAACATTCTTAGAATACAGTGCCCTTGGTATAAGGCAGTCCATAAAATGTTTGTTTAAAGTGATGTGTATTTACAGGACAATAATGTCTGAGTAAGCCATTCTACATTTTGGATTGAGGAAAGCAGAAAACAAAAACTGAGGAACATATACGTGTAAGCCTGTACTCTGATTATTTTTAGTATACCTTAGAAATAACTTATTTCCTTTTGGGTTGAGTGGGGGTTAGAGAGTTGGAGATGATGGCAGGACCTATATTTGAGAGTTATACAGAGTACAATTCAGATACCACCTTTTGGTGCCAGCTAAAAAAAAAAAAAAAATTAAATACAGAGAAAACATGTCGCATTGAAAAGTGATATAATTTAGCTAAAAAAAAGTAAATTTGTACAGTAAAAACTTCTGAGAGTATTTCTTCATAGCCTTGCAATAGCTTTTCATGACAGAAGAACATTCTGTATATAAACCAGCAGAATTGCCCTACTCATTAACAGTTGAAAGGAATGTGTATAGTTTGTATCTTGAGTTGACACCTTTCTTAAACCCTGGTTGTCGAATGGCTTTTGTATGTATACAAGATTGTACTGCGTTTCAAATATGTAATCTACCTAGGATTTCATCCTAGTAATGTTCAGTGCAAACAAATGTGAAGCACAGCATTTGCTCCACATCGACCCTGGTGTGAAGCATCAGCTAGGGGCAATGGAACTGATGGCATCAGAGCAGGAGATAGATCTGATGGTGTGAATGATCGCGTATGGGAGCAGAGTGACAAGACATCAACAGCGGTCAACAAAATGCTGGTGTATATTCTCAGGAGGATAGATCATACAGGCAAATAGAAAGTACTTCCACTCTGTAAGGCACTGATCAGGCCATACTTGAGTAGTTGTGTACCTTTTTGGAGGTCATGTAAGAAAACAATCACTTTGGTGAAAGGAAGTCCGAGGAAAGGTACCAGAAAGATCTGTTGGATTGAGCAAAACGAATATGACCAGAGGCTAGAGGAGCTTGAGCTCTTCTCACCTTAAATCCAGAAGTGCTGAAGGTATGTAAAATTATTGCACAAAATTATGTTGGGGAGATGTAAAGGAGTTTTCTGAACAGGAAGGATAGATTGTGAAGCGGGGTCCACAAACAGCAGATTGGAAAAAAATGACTACTTCCTAGATAACCAAAATTATTTGTCCATGGAGAGGATTGTGTACTGGAGGAATTGACTTTAAAATGGGTAGTGGCGAAGGAATTCAAGAGGCCATAGGACAGGTAGAAAAGGTGAAGGGGGTCGAATGTTAAAAGGGAAGACTAGATACAATTTGCTCTTACCATCGAGCAGTATACTCTGTTAGTTACAACCAGTGTTAGAAACCAGAATGTCAGTACTTCAGTGCCATGTATCCGATCCTGCTTATTTAACAAATCGGACACCTCGTATTGAAAATAACTTTTTCTAATAGAATAATTTACAGGTCCTAAAATTGCTGCAGTGGCAATGATGTAATGTAACTTTATTAAAACTTGGTTAAAAGCTAACCATGTAATTCCTCTTTGTCTTGTCTATGTACATTTTATCAGTGTCTGAGACAAGGTTTCCATATTGGTGGTGTCACGTTTCCCCTTGTAAGTAAACACACCAGTGATGTTCTAATGGTGTCCTTTCCTAATTACCCAGAAAGATTCCTGATCAGAGGAATCTGTGCGTGTCTTAGGGAATACCATCAATCTAAGGGTTGAAGTACTGTACCAGCCCACTCTCACCACTAACCAGCAGTGATTGAAGAACTTGCATCAGTTCTAGGTAATATATATGTGTAGTAACTAACTCATTGCTACTTGAAGACTTCATCCTACACTGTGAGCTAAAAGACAACTTTCTTCCCTGTTCCATAGTAGCAGAATGTGCCTTTCAACAACTTATGAGCTTGTTAATCAAAATTCCTTAAATGGAAAACATTACCTGCTAGACAGAGTTTTTGTAAACCAGCCCTCAGGAGTCTCTGCGTCTTCTGTAGACTATCCCTTCTTCAGTGACTGCTGTTTCTGTTTGTCCACTTTCTCAGCTTAAACGTGATAGCAAATCTATAAGGCCATCACCTTCTTAACACTAAAACAGGAACAAGAGTGTAATCTATTGCCAGTATTCTCTCCAGTAACTGAGCAGTAAAACTTCAGCACTACTCTGCAGTACTTTCTCAACATTTTTTTGTCACTAAGAAAAATAATTACCCTGACAAAACCAAAAAAGGCAAAAGTCACCCTGCACTCTTCTTAAGAGCTAAAGAAAGCCTTTGTGACTCTGAAATTGACATTGGCTAGAAACAAGACTTACATCTTTGTACTCAGTTTATTACAAACATTATTCTTGGCAGTGGATGCAAATGGTATGCAGACAAGACAAACTCAGTCTACCTTCAAAGGTACAGGGGACACACTGCTTTATAATTCAGAAGGTTTCTGAAAGGAGATAATCTCCCTGGACACTCATTTAATGTCGCATATCCCTACTGATGAGTGCTTACTTATTTGCCGATTCAAAATTGATTGCAGAGGCATTGACCAAGTTCTTCTGTGCTCATTTCAGCATCCCTAACATCTTTTCTTCAGCCAGGCTCTGATATTTCTGTTAAGACCATTTTTGGCTTTGATGTGATTACCATATTTCATACTAAGAAATGACTCCAGAAAGTCCTTTCTTTTCGGCTGGGTAAAATAGCCTTTGTGTAACATTTACTACAGGATGTGGTGGTTTTCATATTCTCACCTTTGAGACACATTGTTAAAAGCTTTCTCTCTCTTTCTGTGTTTCAAGTGGTGTGCTTCCTGATATCTAGAAGATAATTTATTTAGTTATTTTACATTTGTTGACCAGGTTAGTCTGACTGAGCTGGAGAGCCCTTTTTCAGCGGAGGCCCAGGGAGAAAAGCTCCAGTACATGATACAATAATATAAACAGTGTTAATTTACATTTAAGTAAAAATATTAACACATTCTGATTCCATAGGTGGTAGTGAAAAAGATATTTTTTACATTTAAGAAAATAAATACTTACATTTTAACATATGATGCCATCAATTGATTTATATAGGAGATATACAAGAGATGGTTAGAATGAATGTTGGACTAAGGCATAAGAAGTTTAAGTTTAGAGGTGTCTAGTATTGGGCTCAATTTGAGGGGTAAGGTAGTTAAGTGTTACTGAGAGTAGGAGATGGATAGAGTGTAGTTGGTGAAAAGGAGGACACTTTAGGGTTGATGTGAGGTTTATTGAAGGGTCAGTACAGTGGCTTGACCAGAGGGTTTTTAGGTGTTATTTAGCATCAACTTTGAATTGTTTAGGTTGTTGTAGTGATCTGATATGAAGTGGGAGACTGTTCTAAAAAATGGTAGGATTATAGCTATAGAGGCTGCATCCAATTTTTGTCTTGGGTTTATAGATGAGTAGGAGGTCTTGGTTGGAGCTACGGAGAGATCTAGTAGGGGAGTAGTAAGAGACAAGAGTAGTTATGTTTGGACAATAGGAAGGTTGGTAAAGGATGGAGTGTATAATCTGAAGCTGAGATAGAAGAAGCTATTGAGGAATTTCAAGCCAGTTTAAGTGAGAGGCAGTGATGGGTTTTGTAAGTGTGGTTTTGCTGAGAGGTTTACAATCAATTGTGCGAATGACAAGCTGTCAGCACGTATGCTGCCGAAAATCCGATTGTCGTTTACACAATATATAGGCAGGTCGAGTTTTGTAATGTTATACTCCTTGAAGGCTGATATTTTGCCGAGATGTCGGAGTAATAAAACTGTGTGGATTCTTCGCCTGGTGGTCTTTTCATTTGGCTTTGTGTTGCGTGGTTTTGTGGTTCTACATGTCGTTTACACAATGTCGAGTGTATGGGGTAGTCGAACACACTTATGCGAATGCAGTAGTGAATTCGTACAAGTGTGTTTGACTAACTGTACAGAGATTGCGGTACAGTGGGGACTGGAAATTCTTCCATATCCCCACTGTAGTGCGATCTCTGAGTTGGAATATATTATTAGCAGGGGGTGTAGGGGTGCAGAGGGGCTTGCCCCCCCCCCCTCCAAAAACGTGATATGTAGTATAGGAGTTTGATTTACATCAGCTCCTATACGGATTACGGATATCATGTGATGTTTTCGGTGACTGTCGACTCAAATGTGTCAATCATTTTGGTCGACATTGTGTAACAGTCAAGATTCTGGGTTCAGCGGTTTGCGAACAGAATATGTTTAGCCTTTTGCAGTATTGATAGTAAACCATTCTGAGAATCTAGCTATCTTGTCGTAGGTTGAGTCTAGTTTAGCTAGGAGTGTGGAGTTGAGATTTGTTAGAATTTGTGAACCGTATAGTAGACTTGGGTATAAGGTATGTAAGAGAGAGGGTTACTTTAGGTTTGGAAGTGAGTAATGTTTTGTTTCTGTATAGAAGGCCTAGTTTCTGATAATTCTTACTGATAGAATTGTTGTGTACATCAAATTTAAGTTGATCATCTATAATGATGCCTATGAGTTTTGTGTAAGGTTCCACTACAATTAGAGTGTTAAAAGACTATATAGAGAAGGTAGATTTGAGATGGTTAAAGTTTTTGGGCAAAAACAGCAAGAGTTTATTTTTTTAGGGTTAAGAAGCAGTTGGTTATTGAAGAGCCAGGTTTCAACTGGTGTAAAGGAAGCCCGAGTAACAGAGAGGAGTTTGGAAGGAGAGTCAGAGATGGTGATGACTGTTGAGTCATCTGTGTATTGGGATGACCATGGGCAGTATAGAGAAGATTTGTAAAGTTATTGAATAGTAATGGATCAAGGATAGATCCTTTGGGAACGCCCATTTTAACAGGGAGAGAAGGGGAAAGTGCAGAGTGCCATTTCACTGATTGATTGTAGTCAGTCAGTAAGATAGCTGGAAAACCAGGCAACAGTAGTGGGGGAGAAGTTTAGGTTAGTTAGTTTTGTTAGTAGTAGAGAGTGAGATACAGTGTTAAAGGTCTTTGACAGATCAAGAAATAAGCAAGAGACAAGTTGGTTATCTCTGGCCAGATAAATAGTGTTAGTAAAGGAAATAAGGGCAGTAGTAGTAGTACTTTATTTAGGTCGAAAGCCATGTTGTGTTGGAGTGAGCAGACTTTCCTGAAGTAGGTGTTGCATGGTTTGCTTGTGAGTGCACTTTTCCTGTACTTTAGAGAATGATGACAGGATAGCAATGGGTCTAAAGTCAGAGATTTCTGTGGAGTTACTGCCTTTATGAATAGGTAGAGTGTGAAATTCTTTCCAGATAGATGGGACTTTTGACTCCAAGATGGAGCGGTTGATCAAGATGGATACAGGGAGAGCAAGAGAGTCGGCTACTTGCTGAAGGAAGTAGGGAGGAATGTTGCCAGCTGATGTAAAGCAATGTTTTAATTTGGAGAGTAGAGATTTAATATAAGTGGTAGATACAGGTCTGAGGTGAAAAGCATTCGAGGGGTTGATAGGAGAAGGGTCGGAGATGTTAGTATTATTAGTTGTAAGGGAGGATTGTTGTTAATCATCTTAGATATTGATTCAGTAAAATAGATGTTTAAAGATGAAGGCAGTTTATTCGGGTGTCTTATTAGGGTTGGGATTAGGGGACGAAGGGCTGCTGGGATGCAATATTTGGTTGAATGAGTTCCAGAATTTTTTGGGGTTAGATTTTAGTGCTGTAGAGGAGTTAAAGTCGAATTCCTTTTTGTCTTTAGTTATGTGTTTTTTTTTTTTTTTTTTGTCATTTCTGAGTTCCTTGTATTTTTGCAAATCAGATGGGAGCCTGGTCCTTAGCCAGGTTTTGCACATCCTATCTCTGGATTTTACTAGAGTGCGAGTAGCCTTGGTTAGCCATGGGGATATACTGGATTTTATATGGATTTTACAGAGGGGTACTAGAGAGTTAAGTATGTTAAGGAAGGTAGTATTGAATGATTGGACCGATTACCAGCATTTTATGAATCCTGAACTGAAACTAGCTTTAGCCCTGACCTCTTTCGGCCTCCGGCCATAGAGTTTCAGAAACATATTGAATCCTATAACCTTTTCACTAACTACCACTTTGGGCCCATAAAAGAACATGGTACTAATAAATCTTTTCCCTCTATTTTATACATTCAACTCTCCAGTGAATCTTGCTTGTGCAAATTTCATTGACCCCTCCCAAGCATTTAACTTTGCAGATTACTCCCTACTCATTAAAAACAAAAAGTTCATTTTTTGGCTTGAATTCCACCACTTTAAAATGGTTCTCTGCTTACTTGTATGATAACCTTTGTAAACTTCCATTTTTCAACAGATAGTTCTCCCAGTACTTGTGTGGTGCTCCACAGTGCACTGTCTTCGGACCATTGCTGTTTAGGGAATAATGAGGGTATTAATATAAAGAACAAAAGCATCAAGTATGAAACTTCATGCTAATGATATTATCATCCAAGTAGAGTCTGGCACTTCATTTCAGACCATTTGTAAACTGCCCAAGTCTACCATGACTCTGTTGTGTCAGCTTGCAAAACCAAGCGGACTCAAAATTTGAGCTCAACAAAAGAGAAACATTTTTTGGGAGGGCACTCAGGAAATGCCTTTGCTTGTGCCATGTCATCTGAAAGGAGTAAAGAAAACTTCTTGATGGGGGTGGTCTAATCACTTGCGTTCTCTACTTTTAGTCACATTGTTAGAAATGGTGTAGAAATTGTGGTGAGAGAGAGGCTTCAGAAGGCAGTGAGGGATATCATCACAATTAATGACAGACTCGTGGCAGTTGGACGCTAGTGTAATGATAGGGCAGTATCCATAATCTCAGTGTATGCCCCACAGCAGGGTTTTGATAGAGAGGAAAAGAGTGCATTCAGACAGTAGTTGCAGGACCTACTAGATAAAGCAGGACAACATGAATTGGTGTTGACAATGGGTGACTTGAATGCACATTTCTGGACAGACAGAATAGGATATGAGGACTGCCTGAGTCCACATGGGTGGGTCAACAGGAATAAAGAAGGAGAAGCCATTCTAGACTTCTGTCTGGCTAATGGCTTGATAGTAGCCAACACATGGTTCAGAAAGAGACCAGTCACAAGATCGCATACAAGAGTAGCCAACATGCAATTCGAGTAGACTTCCTCCTAATAAGGAAAAGGCACTGGGGTAGAATCCATGATTGTAAAGTCATTCCCATTGAAACAGTCGGCCCACAGCATAAAGCACTATTTGCCCCAATCAGCTGCAAGCAGTTTTCAGAGAAGGCCCTAAGGTCAACGGAGACCAGACTGAAGACCAGGAAGTTGACTGGAGAGAAAGTACAAAAGTTTAAGGAATTGCTTTTGGCCCTAGCACCCCAAGAGTAGGAGTACATAGGTGGAGTTGAACAAGAATGGCAGTGCCTAAAACAGCATGTGTTAGGACTACAGAAAAGATATGTGGCCGAGACAGGTATGGAAATAAGATACATAAGGAAAGCTGGTGGTGGAATACAGAAGTCCAGGAAGTCATCAAAAGAAAGGAGTGCAGGAAGAAGTGGGAGATTAGAAAAGACTGACCAGGCTAGGAAGGACTACTGGTTGGTTAACAACGAAGCTAAGAAAGAAGTTGCAGTATCAAACAATAGGGCATCAGAGGCACTCTACCAACTTCTAGAAAGTGACTCAGTAAGTGGCACAAAGAAACTATATCAGGTTGCAAGGCAAAGACAGAAAGATTAAGAAGATAGTCGGACACTTTTCATAAAGGATGCCAGCAACAACCTGCATACCAGTCAACAGGACATCAAAGGCAGATGGAGGGAGTATTATCAGCAGCTTCTGAATGAAGAAAACCCCACAGAAGCTGTACTGCCCCAGAAACAGCCCACGATGACAGAAGAAGAGTTGTCCACCCTAGAAGAAGTAAGAACAGCAGGTTCCCTATTAGAAGAGCAAACACTGAAAATAGCGAACGCTCTTCTGTCGAACTGTAAAGTTAAAAAGCTGAGATTGTCAAAGTCACGGAACAGCTATTTTTTTTCCCATGGAAAAAAATCGCTGGGTCATTCTCGAGACATCGCTGTTTTCTCCACTGTAGTGTGATCTCGGAACTGATATATTTAAGTTGGGGTGTGTGTGTGTGTGTGTGTGTGTGTGTGTGTGTGTGTGTGTGTGTGTGTGTGTGTGTGTGTGTGTGTGTGTGTGTGTGTGTGTGTGTGTGTGTATATATGTATATATATATGTATATATATATATGTATATATATATGTATATATATATGTATATATATATATGTATATATATATATATATATATATATATGTATATATATATGTATATATATATATATATATATATATATATATTTTTTGGATCAGCAATTTTTTCTACATTTATGGCTTTCAAACTTTATAGTTCGACAGAATAGCATCCGTTGTTCTTAATATAGACGTGAGCAGCACTAAGGAAATTTAAGTCAGGGGAAAGCAGCAGGCTCAGATGAGGTCACAGCAGATATGTTAAAAGATGTTGAGTGAGATAAGGGAGAAATGGCTCCTGAGGGGTAATAGCAGTGTGGAGAGAAAGGCGCATCCGAGATGACTGGAGAATCAGCATACTATTGCCAATGTACAAGAACAAAGGGGATATACACAACTGTGTGTGTGTGCGCGTGTGTGTGTGCTGGCAACAGCAATGAGGCTTGTGTACCTATCAACCACACCACTCAGCCTCTTGCACAATTAAATCTGGATACATACCTCTCAACCTCTTAGATCAAGAACTGTAGACAAAGCCAAATATAATGGAGGGACAAAGGCCCAAAAATAGGGACACTTTTGAGTACTGCTCTTACATGCTTAAAACGTAGCTAGAAAAACAGGTTTTGCATTAGCATGAATTTTCTGAAGGGTATGAAGTATGAAACTCACTGTCATTATTTTCTTACTTCAAACCTCAGTGATCTGCCAGTCATGTGCCAGAAAACAACAATTTTATGAGAAATAAAGCGAAAATATGAGGCAAAAATCTGGACATTCTCTGAAACTCTGTACAGTTGAGAGGTAACTGGACAGAGCCAAATAGTAATGACAGATTTTAAATAATGCTGTTATAAACTTAGTCAATAAGGTTGCCATTAGGTTTACATACCTCTCAACCATAGTAGATCACTGTTTTGCCGTTAAGCAGAATGTACACTTTGTAGTTATTGACCGTTGTCTTTTTATTGTACTTTGGAGCTTTTCTCCCCAGGTCTCTGCTGAAAATGGGCTAGTCCATTTGGGCCTCCCCATTAAACAAATGTCCAAGTGCATAACACTTTATTTAGTTAGTTAGTTATTGTGCACGCACAATGACCGGTCGGTGGATAATTCTTACTTGAAACTAGTCCTTGGTGCAAAAAAGGTCCAAGACCACAGTGCTATAACCTGCAACACTCCTTTTCTGTCTAAAACATGGAACTATCACTTTCTTCCTGAACTAAATGAAGAAAAGTTATGTGGGAGGCTTTGGCCTTCACTCCGAATTCCTCTCTGCCTCAGATAATACTGGTGACTGGGTTCAGGCTATCAGTTGTTCCTCTGAACAGAATAAAACCAATACCAAATACAGGAACTGGAGAAAACAGAAAGCAAAGTGTACTCCACTCTGTTTTTAGCGTAATAAAACCTTTAATCCACGCTTTCGTACAAAAACTTCATCAGAATGTAATAAACAAGCAACACTCCACAGTTTAAAAATACTATACATTTCCATCCACCAATAAGCACATAGCTTCAATTAAACAATTATTTCATCTTAATTTAAAAAAAAAAAAAAAAAACGGGAAGTTATTTCCTTATATGGACTCTTCAGTCTTTTAAAAAACATTTAATATTGACAGCATCGTTCATGCCAGGTTCTTTATCAGAATTTAATCTAATTTGCCGCAGTGTTTCTCTTTGTTCAAGATAGGTTTTAAAATTGCCACCTCTTAAGTCATTGGTTCCCTTTTCCGTGATAGAAAATAAAAAATTTATATTCTGGGCATTTAATGGTGTGCGTATAAAAGGCATCAGTTTTATCTTGTTTTTTAATACTATAATAATGCTCTTTTATTCTTACACCTAAAGACCTAGTAGTCATACCAATATAAAATGCCCCACACCGTGCACACACCTATATAAATAATACATTTATTCTTACAATTAAAATGTCCAGGAACTTTAAGGGTATAAGGCAGATGTTTTAAAAAATACAAAAGGGCCTTCTGATATATATCTACAAGTGTTACAACTCCCACACTTGTACATACCCCACTTCTTCTCAGTTGGATTCATATTACAAACTAACTTATTTTTCTGTTTCGAAAATGTTTTTTAAATTACTATTAGTTTATATAGGTGCATGTGCACGGTGTGGGGCATTTTATATTGGGATGACTACTCGGTCTTTAGGTGTAAGAATAAAAGAACATTATTATAGTATTAAAAATAAGATAAAACAAATGCCTTTTATAACACACCATTAAATGCCCAGAATATAAGAAATTTTTATTTTCTATCCTGGAACAAGGAACCAGTGACTTAAGAGGTGGCAATTTTAAAACCTATATTGAACAAAGAGAAACATTGTGACAAATTAGACTAAGGTCTGATAAAGAACCTGGCATGAATGATGCTGTCAATATTAAATGTTTTTTAAAAGACCAAAGAGTCATATAAGGAAATAACTTCCTGTTTTTTTTTTTTTTTAAATTAAGATGAAATAATTGTTTTATTGAAGCTATGTGCTTATTGATGGATGGAAATTTATAGTATTTTTAAACTGTGGAGTGTTGCTTGTTTATTACGTTCTGATGATTTTTGTACAAAAGCGTGGATTAAAGGTTTTATTACGCTAAAAACTGAGTGGAGTACACTTGCTTTCTGTTTTCCGCAATTACTGGATTTGGTATTTGTTTTAGGAAGATTGAGTGGACCTTTACTAGGGTTTTTATATATATATATATATATATATATATATATATATAGTCCTTCAGTCTTGAAATCATGACTCTTGTAGTAAAAGAGCCAGAAAGATCTTTTCTCATTTTAGCAACTCTTACAGGAGTTATACAAGATCTAAATAATAATTTCCAAGTAAATATACTTCAGTAGAGGGTCCAAAATGTATTTTGGCCAAGGAAAGAAGTTGAAGTCTGTCTTGAACAGTGAAATGTATGAGAATGTTCTTATGAAAAAAGTTCCAAAAATTCTTATCTAAATTCAAATAATCCTCTGCTGACATTTGATATGTTTACGCTTATAAATAATCTCAAAGTTAGAACCTATTTTGGAAGTTATTTAAAGCAGGGTTAAATGAAAGAGAAAACGTACTTTGTAAAGATGTTTATTAGTTTCAGTAGATTTACATGTAAATCCTTCAAAACATTGGTAATCATAATAAAAATATATTATTCCAAGAGTTAAATATATGAGAATGTATTTATTTCATTACGTTTTTAGTTATTGAGAAAGGAATTGAAGATTCAAGCCAAAAATCTATGACTTTATATTTTCCAGTATTGTCTTTTTAAAAATTTTTAAGATTGAATTTAAATAAGCAGACTCAGGGAATTTGTAGACACTTGAGTACACTTACAGATAAAAATCCAAAAAGGATTATACATATTAGTTTATTGAATCCAAAGAGTTTAGTTTATTAATACTCAATAATTGAAAATATAACATTTTCCAATTAGGTATATAATTTGCATCTAACCTGTTAGAAATCATGTTAATAATTGCCATTTTGAATAATTTTATATATTAGGAAAGTTCACACCTCCATGTTTCCAAGGTCTAAAATGATAATTTATTATTAATTTGAGACTTATTTGGGTACCATAGAAAGTTTGCAAGTAACCTAGTTATTGTTTTTATTTCTTATTTGATGGTAATATGCGATTGTGTTATATATACATTTTGTGGAAGTAGAGATTTTAATAATTTGTAATCTATCCTCAAATGAAGTGAATATTTTACTCCAAGAATTGATGAGATTAGATATCGAAGTTATTAGTTTTTCATAGTTATAATTTATAGTTCCGTTTGTAGTATTGCAACTATGAATGCGTAAATATAATAATTTATTAGTTTATTTACCGGAATACAAAGTATCTATTTTTATTGGATTTTTCTTACTAATAAAGATATGATTTGTTTTGGAACTATTAAAGTATAAATTAGACATTTTTTGAAAATGCTGAATTATTTTATTTAATTCTTCTAGTGATTCCGGCACATTTTTAATGGTTAGAAGGATATCATTAGCAAATAACATTTTTTTGGAGCTGCATTCCTTATTACATCCTAGACCCAGAATATTAGTATTAGGATTAATAAAGATGATCTTTCTGGCTGTTGGGGAAGTAATAGGCAAACTAAGGCAAATTGATCCAATAGGGTTTTTTTTTTTTTGAATGTTGTATGGTTCAGAATTTCTGGGTGAAAAAAAATCACATTTTTTTTTTTTAAGCATTATGCAGTGATACTTTTGTATTAACAAAGGAAATTGTTCTCTTTAATAATTTAGGAATGGGAATGGCACACAAAAAAGTCATTTCCTATTTAACTTGGACTTTACTTGTAGCCAGAAAATTATTATAAGAAATTGAAATCGGCTTCTGAATCAGAATTTGAAGACTTTCTTTTTCTCTTAAATGAAGTTACAGTTAAAAAAACAAAAGTAAAAGGGAGAAGAATATATCCTAACAAATTAAAGAACAATCCTTGGTTGAAAGTTTTGGCCCTTAATGAATCAAAATTTTCATCTACATAATTATTTATTAGAATTGTCTTGTTTTATTTATTACCATGTTGGTCTCAGGCTTACTGTACATATTGTAAATAGTTTATATTTAGTTTGTTCTTTAAATTTAAAATTCACTGTATTCCTTTATTGTATATTTTAAAATGTATGATTTTTTTCTCATTTAAAAATTGTTTAATA
The DNA here is from genome assembly GCF_019279795.1 of Protopterus annectens. Taxonomy (NCBI): domain Eukaryota; kingdom Metazoa; phylum Chordata; order Ceratodontiformes; family Protopteridae; genus Protopterus; species Protopterus annectens. The sequence continues at coordinate 627,912,675 of NC_056749.1, forward strand.
AAAATATTTTAGAAAAAAAAAGATTTTTCATTTAAGTTGTATATAGTGTTCCAGTTTCACAAATTCATTTTTTGCAATTGGAGGTGAGTTCCTGCAGTATGTATGTATTTATTTTTTGTCAGTCACCTTCGACAGACTTCTTAAGGCTGCTAACTCTGTCACTTCTGACAACCTGGGAAAAGCCTTTGTAAGTGTGGAAAAAGTTAATTCCACTTTAGCCTTTAGAATATTAAATTGTTTGGCCCATGTGTCTAAATTCCCAACAAGGCACAGGCAAAAAACAAAAGTTCAGAAAGCAGTGGCAGGGATGTTCAAAAAAGAAAGGAGGGTCCTTCCAGAACCAATGACAGTTAAAGAAAACTGACTGAATTGTTTCCCCTCCCCACCCTGCCAATCCTCTAAGTTATCTCAGATTCTAGGTCTTCACTCTCCTCTTTTGCACCAGGTTACTTCAGACTTTTGGGTACTGAGAATCACTCTGAAAGAGTACAACTGGCAGTGAGATTCCCTTCCTGCATTTCAGTGGATTCTTCCACGTCTACCCAATCAAATATTCTTTCTTTCTCCTGTCCTAGATCATATGCTGTTTCAGGGGTTTATAGAATCTACTCCCTAGATCAAAGAGGGAAAGGATTTTATTTAAGAATCTTTCTGGTGCCCAAGAATGAAGTAACCTGGACACCTGTCCCAGACCTTTCTTTTGTAAACCTTCACATTAAAATTCCAAAATTCAAAATGCTATATCTACAGTCTCTGTTAACCTTCATCCTCAAGCCTCCATTTTTCTGGTAACTTTGGATTTAAGAAATGCTTAGCATCTCATTCAAATCATCAAAGACTTTGGATGCTTTTTGAATTTAATTTTTCTCTGTTTGTTTTCAGTTTTCTGTCTTAACCCTTGATTTATCTACAACTCAAAGATGGCTTACAAAGTGCCTGGCACCTGTAGTAGCTCATTGCATGTTGCAGGGCATTCGCATTTTCACATAGTAAGACGATTGCTTGATTTTTGCAGATTCCTTCACAAACTGTTAAGACACTCTAGCTTGGATAATAAATGTTTTTCTCAGTCTGGAATTTCAGGTGAACAAGGAGAAATCTATTCCCAGTACATCCCACAGAATAGTGTTTCTGGGATGTCTTCTGGATACATCACTTACAGTGACATTTGTTCCTCAACACAACGTGAAATGTTACACTGAACAATTTTTGATGTTTTTCAACCAGACTCTGGGATCTGCCAAATATCTCCGTATTCTAGGTTTCATAGCCTCTACAATTTTCATGCTTCCTTTCTCCATGCTTCACATGAGGAAGATTCATTGTTTGGTAAAATCAGTTTAGACTTCATACTGGCACTCCTTCTCATTTCAAGTTCTAGTACTGGAGTTTGTGGAATGGTAGTTACTTTGGTGGGTGAATTGGTAATCCTTTGCCAAGTCAGGACCCACATTAGTGAGTCCTGTAATGTAGAGACTCTGAGGTCAAAAATCCAGAGTTAAATGTACTAAGTCCAAAGTTGCCATTTCTTAGAATATTCACTTTTCACTAAGATATGGTGATGTGTGAGTTATGTACAAGTTTGAGGGTTGTTGGGGCCTTACCCTTGGGGGGGGGTTGATACTCACTCCTCCTACTGTTTTTTTTCACATTATTTCAGTAGGGAGCTGGGTGAATCAACTTGTTTTCAACCTAGGTCTTCCCTTTTTCCTTCCAGCCTTTACTCAGTCTGTAACTGCGGATTCATCAAATTTTGCTTGGGGAACTGTGTTCAAGGAAGTGAAAGTACAGAGCAAGACAAGTTGAAACATACAAATGTCAAAGAAATAATGGCTCTAATAAATGCTCTCAAACCTCTGAACCACCTTTGTACTGTAAGCCCTCTGCAAGTAATCACAGATGGTGGCACAATGATGTAGTAAGTAAATGGGAGGGACCAGGTCCTATCCCATTTGCAAACTAGCTGTGGTAGCCTGGGATCTACTGACTGATTTCAGTCTATCCCTCCAAACTGTGTTCATTCATACAAAGCCAAACATTGTTGTAGGCAAGCTGAGCAGGTCTAGTACAGCCATCTTGAATGAAAGTTGAACCTTGGGTTCTTTCAGATATTGGTCCATCTGTGGGGAACTCCATAAGTAGATATGTTTTGCCTATCCACAGTAGATGGTTAAAAGAAAGCCTTCTGCAGGACTGCTTGCAAGGCCTCAAAGACATATGTGTCTCTATTCCCATGGTCGTGGATGTTCCTATATGCTTTTCCACCCTTTTTTCTTGAATGATGGTTCTCCCTTCATTTTAAAATTGAACAAGGGCAGTTACCACAAGTTTCCTCACAGAATGGACTTAAAAACAAAGGATAGGTGGTTTTCAGTACACCTCGATCTTCATCTTCAACTGACTGCCTAGATGATCAAATTTTAATACCTTGTATGTCGCTTTTTTCTGAGATCATGCAGCAGGTATTAAAGGAAGCAAAGAAACCTGCTACTAGAAATTCATATATGGGTAAGTGGAAAAGGCATTTTTGTTAGCATCAAACCAACAACCATGACCCGTTTAAAGGAATAGACTTCTGTGATTCTTCATTTGTGTGAGTTTTTATCCTGTGGGCCTCTCTTCTGTTGAGATGGTTCTCCAGGCAATATTTGCTTGCCTGCCTTTGCATTCCACTTTATACCCTACCTCAAGTGGAGTGTTTTTTTAAGTGGGGTTTTACATATCCACCCACGTAGAAGACAGGTGGCTCCTTCATGGAATTTTAATTTTCTTATGGAAAAAAAAGCATGAATATGGTTTCCTTTTGAACCTGTTTGAGGCATATTTGAAGTTCTTATCTTGCATTTCTTGATCTGGCATCTGCAAAAGCAGTATCTAAATTAGAAGTTCTTATGCTGAGTCATTTATGTCTTGTTTTTCACAAAGGTAGGGTTACTGTGTGAACCTTTAAAAACAAACCACTCTTATGTAACCCTAGCCTTAATAGAGTATATAACAAAAGGAATAAAGCCATGGCTAAAATCAGGAAGAGCAACATCAATTATGATATGAGCTCTCTAATTAAACTAAATGTGAAAGTAAGGGGACTAATTTAAGTCCAACAAGACCAGTTACAATGTCAAGATAGCCTCACAGGATAAGGCAGCCACAAGGCCTTATACAGCTATGCCCGAAATCTCAAAGGCAGCACATGTCTATGTTGAACTGGTGGTCAGTGATGCCACCTTCACTGAGCAGTGTGACAGTGAATTTGCTGGCTGATAAACTTCACCACCACCCCCACTCCCCCCTGCCTGCTCCATGAAATACCTACTGGCATTCCCTCCCACCCAGCTATTACTAGGGAGCAGGTCCCAGTGGTGCGTTAAGGCCAAAAAAACAGCATCAGTGGGCCCCAGCAATATCCCGGAATGATTCCTAAATAGCTTGAAACATGACTTGTCAGGACCACTTGTCATTTTTAACTATAGTCTCAAAACATGCTTTGTACCATGAAGAATGAAGGATGATTGCAACTGCTATCCTGTTTCACAAGGAGGGAACCAACAACTGACCCCGGAAACTGCAGACCTGTGTGTGTGACTAGTCTAATATGCAAAGCTGTGGAATGAATTATCATGGCAATAATCAACAAAGACACAGGCAACATTCAGACAATGCACTCAACCCAGTTTGACGTGTTAAGGGGAAATCATTCTATGTCGCCCATCGTATAAGCAAGGGTATGGCGTCCAGGTCCACTCAAGCCATTGTGCCACTTTATCCAGTCCTTATTGGACCCATCATTGAGTGTAATGCCCTGTTTGGCATGTAATTGTCCATACATAAGCAAAATTTGGAAAGCCTGCAAAGTTTCCTTACCAGGAAGAATCCAGGGTATAAACATGTCCTATACAGATCACCTTAAAGCTCTGTCTTTATATGTCTCCTACATGTTACTGAGAGGTGATCTACGCCTGGCGTACAAGGCATCTTCGGATCCAGCTCTGATTGACCTTTTGCACAACCACAAAATGAAAAGCATCAGACCCGCCACATCCAAGCATTTAAAATTTGCTTGACATAAATAAGACCTGTTGGTGAGACATATATGTCTCTGAGGATCCCAGTACTCTGCAACTGGCTCCACATCCGTGTGAACCTTGACCAATGGATGGGAAATCAGAAATTCTCCCAGGTCTGGCCCCCAGTGCTTCTGATAGAAACAGACAGTAACACCCAAACTACTATACCTCCCCACACTTGATAACTAACATATCCCCTCCTAATAAATGCCCATGATAAATAGGGGCACAGTTTGGATGGATTGCATGGATAGTCTTATAAAGGCACAATTATGCACAAGATTATTTCAAGTATATACTAAACCAAGATATACATATTTCAGTTTTCTTTCCAGAGCTTAAAAATAAGGGAGAGAAATTTACGTACTCTGAATGTCCATAGGCAACTCTAATACTTCTCTGAGAAGACCAAAAACTTTCAGGAATTCTGATTAGCTGGTTTATGTAATATGAAAGTAAAAAAAGGGCAACTAATATATAAATGGACAGTTTCTAAATGGTTGATGTAATGGGATCCTATCTCGCCTACATTCATGACAGATGGGTTTGGAGCCGATCTATCGGCTCCGACTCGGCAACTAATACACTAGCACGAAGTCTCTCATTGGCTGGGCTACTCCCTATCCCAGGATGCACTACACCTGCTTCCCCAGATCTCGTTTGCCGCTTAACAAGCTGGACGTGGTCTCGACTTGGCTGGAGCTAAGTGGTTCTTTTTACCTTATTGGTCCTTGACCTAGGGAATTTTTTTTGTCTATATTAACCAAACAGCTGTTTTAACAGCTATTGCTTCCTATTGCTTTCTATTTCTTAAGTTTTTGTTGGAGTGCTTGAGTGTTTCCAAAATTTGATCTATTCTGTCGGGCAAGGCCCGTTTAAGTTAGAGGGCCTTTGCCCTACCTTTGAGTGCTATTAGGTTTATTTAACTTTTGGTTAGTTGTTTTTCGGGCAAAGCCCGTTTAAATTAGAGGGCTTTGGGCCGTTTAACTGTTTTCTAATTGTTGTGAGGTAATCTTCACTGGTACTCGCGCCAGTGTGTCTCGCGCTTTTCAGTTGGCGCTTTTTTGTGTATGGTACTATACTTGTTGAGTAAGATTTCCATAGAGTTTTTTTACTTGTTGTGGCTTGTATCATGTCTAAGGAACAAAAGTCAGGTTTTAAAAAATGCACTCGGTGCAATTACAAGATGTCCATTACAGACAGTCATTCAGTCTGTGTTTATTGTTTGGGGCCGAAACATCTGCAAGAGACTTGTAGCGTCTGTCATGCGTTCTCCGCTAGAGTTCTTCAAGAACGCAAGAACAAGTTGATATTGAAAGGGCTTATTAAACCTTCTTTTGAGGAAGCTTTAGATCCACCTGTTGCTTCCAAAAAGAAAAGATCACCGGCTCCGACAAGTCCGTTGGAGCCGACTTCTAAAAAAGACAAAATTGACCTCTTCTTCCTCGGCTCCACTGACTTCGGGGCCGAGGGTCGAAGGGTCTGCCTCGATACCTCCTACTTCGGCTCCATTGCCTTCGGAGCCGCAAGTGGGAGTATCGAGAGGTGAATCACCTCCATCGGTTCCAATGGCTTCGGAGCCGGTGGAAGTGTGCAGCTCCAGACTCTTCCCCCTCGGCTCCGGAGAAGGCTCCTTCGGTGCCGATGGTGATCCATGCTGTGGTGGAGTCGGCGCCGATAGCATTGGAGCCGTTTCGGAGCCGGTCCCCTTCTCTCTCGGAGCCGAGAGGAAAGTCTTCTCGATTGTCTACCTCCTCTAAATCCTCGAGACTTTCAGATTCGGACCTGGATAGGGTTTTACAGAGGCTATTCCAATCTCCAGTGTTTACTAAAATGGTCTCGGCTCCAGCACAGTTTGCTTCGAAGCCGATCCCTCCTCCAACACATTTGATTCCTCCTCCAACCTCTTCGGAGCCGTTGGAGCCGGTGGTGGTGGAGCAATGTGGAGCCATACGGTCGGAGCAGAGACCCCTTACAGGCCTCTCGGTTCCGACTGTGCTTCCTACCCTGTCCTCCGGTTCAGGGTTTGGCACTGCGACTTCTTCAGCCGGAGCCGAAGGGAACACTTTAGGTTTGGGTGCTTCGGTACCTAGTCTTCCTCTTGGAGCATCGGCTGCTGGAATTCCTGGTGCCATCGTGGCCTCGAGACCAGCGACCTCCTTGGATTCTGGAGGTCCGGCCTTTGAGGTCATGAGGAGCGCGCTAGCCATGTCTTTGCCGGTTCAACAAGATTCTACCTCACCGCCCCTAGAATTGGAGACTGGTGCCTCTGTTGTGTTGCAGCCCCCCGGCAGCGGGGCCCCAGGGCCTGAGGATACCCCCATCGGCGGTTCCCTTCTTCCGGGTGGTCCGTCCGAATCTGCTTCGGACGAACCACCAAGGAAGAAATTGTGTAAGAGGAAGCACGTAGACTCCCAAGATGAGTCTGTTACATCGGATCCTGACCTCGGTGACGCAGAAGGGTCTCCCAAATCATCTTCGGATGATATCTCCTTCTCAGACATCTTGGAGATTCTGAGACAGAGAGGTGACTGGCAAACCAAAACCCCTTCAGCTGAGGAGTCAGTCTTCCTCAAGGCCTTTGGGGCCCAGCCTTCCGCCTCCTGGGTGTCTCCGCCCTTTGATGAACTCCTTGATTTGGTTTCTCGAAGGGCGTGGGAACACCCTGATTCTGTGGAACCGGTGCCTTCGAGGCCCAATAAATTTTTATGAGACAAGCCTGGTTACGCTTGTGTTCGTTCGCGGAGGCCTTCAAGTCTTCCTTCGCCGACGCCCCCTTTGATGGGTCATCTTTGTTTGGACCCAAGGTGAAGGACACACTAACTCGGTGCGAGCAGGAGGGCAAGACTTTGACTGCCGTTGGGGCCCGATTTTCCGCTCCTTCTAGGCCTTACCCCAAGGCTGGGAGAGGAGGGAAAATGTGGTTTAGAAAATCTCAGAAGTCTTTCCCTACTCCACCCAGTGATTCCCCCTCCAGAGGCAGGGGGGGGGGGATTTTGGAAGACGCCCCAGAGGTGGCAGAGGCCCCCGTAACTCTGGAGACCGTGATTCCTTTTGTGGTTCTTCATACAACCAGCGTTCCTGAGTTGTTGCCCGACTGTGCAACTCCGGAGCCAGTCGGGGTCGCTTTGCGGCGCACCCACAAGCTTGGGAATCCATAACAAGCGATCAGTGGGTGCTTCGCATTATTACCGGAGGATATATCATCCCCTTCAACAAACCCCCTTTCTTTAAGGGAAATCCCGGACGTACCACCCAGTCAGCGGGATCAGGCAGCATTAGAGGTTTCAAAGCTGCTAGAAAAAAGAGCCATCCAGCCTGTCCCCATCGACCAGATCGGATCAGGAACTTACTCAAAATTATTTTTGGTACCAAAAGACAGGGGACTTCAGGCCCATTTTGGACCTCAGTTCATTGAATCGCTTAAGTAAAGAAGTCCAAATTCCGAATGGTCACTCTTCAATCTATTCTCCCTTTTCTGGAAAAAGATGCATGGATGTGCTCCATAGATCTCCAGGACGCTTACTATCACATTCCCATAGCTCAAGAGTCCAGGAGACATTTACGCTTCCGCCTCGGAGTCAGTCATTTCCAATTCCGAGCACTGCCCTTTGGTCTCACCACAGCCCCCAGGGTGTTCACCAAGTGTCTGGCAGTGGTAACTGCTCACCTGAGAAGTCTGGGATTCCAGGTGTTTCCTTATCTAGACTACTGGCTCCTTACTGCCACCTCCGAGCATCTACTACTCCAAGCGCTCAGAGCCACGTTCACCTTGGGCCGTTTCTTGGGGATCACGTTCAATTTGCAAAAATCTGTACTACAGCCATCTCAGCGTATTACTTTCATAGGCGCAGACTTAGACACAAAAAGAATGCGCGCCTTTTTACCGGCAGCAAGAATTCGGGTCTTACAAGATCAAGTCAAATCCTGTCTCCCCCTGCAAAGAGTCCCGGCCCATCGGATCCTACAACTGTTGGGCTCGATGGCGTCGACCATACTTTTAGTTCCCTTGGCCAGACTTCACATGCGAATTTTACAATGGCTACTGTCGGTTCAATGGTCTTATCAGGAACTTCCCTTGAACCACTTAATCATAATCACGGAAAGTTGCCGTCGAGATCTGCATTGGTGGCTTCTCCAATCAAATCTCGACCAGGGGCGACCCTTTATACCTCAACATCCCGTTGCCACTGTGACTACGGACGCCTCCCAGGTAGGGTGGGGGTCATTACCTGGACAGGTCGGTCCAAGGCACATGGCAGATCCAGGAAACGCATTTACATATCAATGTCCTGGAGATGAGAGCGGTACTATTGGTACTCCAAGCTCTCCATCACGCTCTCCCACAGGGCCCGATTACTATCCTATCCGACAACATGTCGGTGGTGTGGTACATAAACAAGCAAGGTGGAACCAGGTCTTACCCACTATGCAGAGAAGCCATGAGACTTTCGCACTGGGCGGTAGCTACCAACCGCTTTCTAATGGCAACGCACATACCGGGGAAGTCCAATGTGATTGCGGACAGATTAAGCAGGACCATTCTTTTACCCCACGAGTGGTCCCTCAACCAGGGTATAGCTGCGAAAATCTTCGACAGATGGGGTCTTCCTTGCTGCGACCTGTTTGCCAGCCCTCACAATGCCAAATGCAGAGAGTTCTTCACACTGTTCCCTTCTCAGGGACAGATTCCCAGGGACGCTCTGACTCACATTTGGCCCCCCGGTCTTCTCTACGCCTTCCCTCCGTTCCCCCTCCTACCGAGGGTGATACAGAAGGCCATTTACATGGAGAGCGAGATGATTTTGATTGCCCCGCACTGGCCTCGTCAAGTTTGGTTTCCTTTCCTACAGAGGCATGCGATAGAAGGTCCATGGTTTCTGGATCCGGTGCCAGACCTGTTGACTCATCAGTCAGGACGGTTTCATCAGTCTCTCAGGTCCCTGAAGTTGGCAGCATGGTTACTCCACTTCCATCCTTAGTCCGAGACAATGCTCTTTCGCCGGACGTGGTCCACATACTGTCTTCTTCTCATAAACCTTCCACCATCAAACTTTATTCCAGTAAATGGAAAAGGTTTGCCTTCTGAGCTCAAGAACGGGGTATAGATCCTCTCACTGCACCAGTATCAGAGGTTCTGAATTTTCTGGCCTCCCTTTTTCAGTCGGGCTCTTCAGTTTCTACCATTAAGGTTCAGCTAGCGGCCATCTCTAATTTTCATGCTTCATTTGAACCTTCATTGATGTCTCACAAACTTTGTAAGGCTTTCCTTAAAGGGGCTTGGCTCCTTAGGCCTCCTTTATCTCATCCTGTCCCCCCTTGGGATTTGAATATGGTTCTTGCTGCCCTAACTGCCCGTCCGTTCGAACCAGCTGCTACCTGTGATTTAAAATTTCTGTCTTGGAAAACGGCCTTTTTAGTAGCCATAACGTCTGCCAGGCGAGTTTCAGAACTTCAAGCTCTTTGTTCTGATCCTCCCTATTTGATTTTTCACAAGCATAGAGTTTCATTGAAATTAAACCCTGCATTTATACCAAAAGTGGCCTCCTCTTTCTGTATTCAACAAACTATAGAACTCCCTGTCTTTTTCCCAGAATTCTCTAATAACGCAGAATATACTTTGCATCAATTGACGCATAGACAACTGCGTTTTTATTTGAATAGAACCGCTCCAACGCGGAAATCTAATCAATTGTTTGTTTCCTTTGCAGTGAACAAATTGGGTCAACCAGTAACAAAAACCTCCATATCTAAATGGATTAAAGATTGTATCATTTTTATTTATTCACAGGCTAACAAAGACTTCCCCTTTCCAGTCAAGGCTCATTCTACCAGGGCAATGGCTACTTCCGTAGCTTTTCACTCCAAGTTATCAATAGATGATATTTGTGCTGCAGCAACCTGGACTTCTCCGCACACTTTCATTTCCCATTACAAATTGGATGTGGTTTCTCGAGGCAGAGCTTCCTTTGGTTCCACAGTTCTCAGGAGTGTTTTCCAATGAGCCACCCGGGATGTAGGTGCTAGGGACGCTGTCCCATCTGTCATGAATGTAGGCGAGATAGGATCCCATTACATCTTTTAGTTGTGTACTTACCATAACTTCGGATGTATGGGATCCATCTCGCCTACATTCATAAGTACCCACCCTCCTTCCCCCTTCCATTTGGATTTAGAGGAGCTGTAGTCCCTTTTTCTTGGCGTTCTTTCTTGAAGAACTTTAGTTGGTTATAGTGACTACTAGTTTTTCTGTGTTTGCATGGATGTATGAAAGCGAACAAACAAGATCTGGGGAAGCAGGTGTAGTGCATCCTGGGATAGGGAGTAGCCCAGCCAATGAGAGACTTCGTGCTAGTGTATTAGTTGCCGAGTCGGAGCCGATGGATCGGCTCCGAACCCATCTGTCATGAATGTAGGCGAGATGGATCCCATACATCCGAAGTTATGGTAAGTACATAACTAAAAGTTTCATGCTGTTGTTTTTTTGTTACTGATGCTTTTTCTAATTCTTGGCTTAACAAGACGCTTCCAGTCCAAGTCAGGGCCCACTATAGAAGGGCTCTAGATACCTCTGAAGCATTTTGGAAAGGAGTGGACTGTGGAAAATGTACTCTGAGCTGTCTTCCTTCTCAGTTGCTTTCTAAGCTTTAGTGTTCATTCTGTATAGCTTAGGCTACTGAAGCAGTGATCTAATAATGAAACTAGTACAGTTGTGGAAGTAAACTTACCATAACTGTAAATGTTTGAATGGATCACTGCTGCAGTAGCCACACTCACCTTCTACCCTAATCATTTTTGCTTTTCATTGCCAGATGGTGGAATTTTTATTAGTTTTGATCCTATTTGGTAGGGCTCTAGCCTCCTCTTCCTCCCGAGTCAAGTAAGCTCTGGCATTTTTGCACCCTAACCATGGATTTTATCCTCCTTCTGTCATACAGGGCAGTGGCTAGGATGTGTGGAAGGTGACCAAAAGCTTTTGAAATTGACCATCTGGTCTGATCATCACAGGCTACTACAGCAGTGATGTAGTCAGTCAAACATCTATTGTTATGGTAAGCTTACTTACGCAACAGTGTTTTATACGTATACTCCCCTACCTGCCCCCCCCCCCTTTTTACCGGTCTTCATACATTGATGCTATTAATATGTTTTATCTTAATTTTTATGTGGCTATGTATTACTGTACAACTGTTGTACTAAGTTTCATTCTGTGTAATTAAGATGGCACCTGTAAAACCTTGACAATAGCCCAATTGACCAAAGTTCAGTTGAGGGCTCAGGAGTGAGGTGATGTGTGTGTTTCCTGTTGAAAAAGGTAGAACTAGAGCTGTCCAACACCACTGTTTCTCAGAAGAGGGACAGCAAAGCAAAGGCAACCCAGCAGTTGGGCATTTAGCCATGCCAGCAAGCTGTGAATGCTGTAGCCCAGGGGAAGGGCATATTGGCTCTTATGGTAGTGTGGGTCACTCCTTCCCCATCCAGGAGTGCTGTTAGGGCCTGTATCACATGTACTCATTGCCAGGATGCTAGTGATTGTGCAAAGCACCCTCATGCCTTTCTAAATGATTACCCCTACAGACGATGCTAACTCATTGTTGGGTATACCTAGAAACAAATGGTCTTAGTCCAGTGAGGGAAGGCTTGATGGTTAGCTGGCACAGGAGCAAACGGCAGTGAGAAAAATTCCTGTTAATTAGATCATGCCTGAAAATGGACCCCCGGAGGTCCATTACATCAATCCAAAAATATTTTAAGTGGATTCATTTATTTTTTAGTGAGCTGTCTTGTGGCAGGATAGAAGGATGTGAGAAAGTGTACAGTTTTCAACAACCTGACAAACTGGATATAGATTTGTGAAATTTAACAAAGCTGCTTCCATTGTATATGAGTTTTGGTTCTTGTAAGTCTGAAGTTAAAGTGATGCCTACTTGCTGAATTATCAAGGTTCTGCATTCTGCAACATATCAGTACTTGTATCACTTATTTTCAAGGTGTACTGACTGGTTTGCACTATTTATGGAAAATTTTCTGCTAATATGCACAGGGAATGTATCAGTACTATTGCTGAACCTAGGCCTTGCCATTCCTAAGAGCTTGTTAAATATGTAAGGAAGAAGAGCTCTTCAGAGTCCAAAGAGTTCATTTCCGCAGAGAGAAACATGATCTCTAAAGTGTTTTCATTCTTATGCGGTGGTGGTGCTGCGGTAGCATTGTCGCCTCACAGTAAGATGTTGTCCTGTTCGATTCTCAGCTAGAGCGTCTTCTGTGTGGAGACGTGCGTGAATGGGCATGCCTTCGTTGAAGGTTGTGCATCAGGGTTGGCAACTCGGCACATAAAAATCTACTGCCATTCATTAGCGGACTGGAGTTCTGCTGTGGCGACCCCTAACCAGGAAAAGCCGAAAGACACAACAACTTGTGATACACTGAAGGCTGTTTTGATTTAGATAGATGGTCATAAAATATATTTTTCAGTGTCCTCAGTGATGTGAGGGAGCATTTTATTTTCCCCCTTTTTTTCATTCTCTTGTTATAATTTCTTACAGGTCAGCATTCAAACCATTTTGAATGTTAATTTTTGTGCATCATAACACCTAACCACTTCAGAAAGTAACTGAATTTTTATTCTCACACTAAATTGTTTTTTATTAAGATTGCCATTGCTCCTGTTTGAAACATTACTAACTTGCTGATGCATTTACCAAAATAGACAGTCATTCACATACATGCAGCTGTAAAATAGAATGATAATTTCAGTTAACCCAGAGCAACAAGCTTGTGTTTGGATGCTGGCAAACATATAATGCTGTCCATCTGCTTAGAAGACCTGTGTCTGTCAGCCAAAGTCTGAGCTCCATTCTTGATTTTAAGCAAGGAGAACTTGTAATGATTGGAAACTTCAGCTAAATTTTGACATGAGAAGATACTGTTGTCACTAAAACACAATCCTAGGATACCAGCTTCAGCTAAAATTCTTTAAAAATGGATTCTGCAGCTAGACTTTAAGTGGCACGTATACTCCTCCCCATTCTGTGATGTACTTTGTTGGAACTCCAGTTACATCTGCTGCTTTGCTTGCTCAGATTTGAACTCTGCAAATTCCTGTCTAGTTTAATATACCTTGACCTTTGTCAATAGTGTGCATAATACATAATAGAATTATTGGTGGGGAGGTAGGTAGCTAGGTTTGTGTGTACACGCGCGCTACATGGTTCGAAATCTTCAGACTAACTGTCTATTCTCATCTAATTTCAAGTGATAAAATGTCTGTTTTAAACCTAAAACAGCTCCCTACCAATTTAACTGAAAGTAAAGGTTTCACTCCCTAGATTGATACAAATTTAACAGTTTTACTGTACATGTTCTTCAAAATATGCACCTGTTTTCCTGTGGAATTTTCTTGTATTCGTAGATATTCCAAATTTCATGACCATTGTCTTGACATACCATTGGATTAAACAGTTTTCATTGATTTGCGCTGTCAAGTTCATTTTATTTTATTGACATACTGTCCCTCAGGCAGTACCTCCTTTCTCCATGAGCACCATACCTGTCAATCCTGGAGTAAATTTATGGTTATCCATTCCAATCATCTAATTTATGTTTTAAGGATGATAGTGGGTTGCACTACGTAACATGCAGGGCAAACTTATTCCAGAGGTTTGGGGGGTGTTTGGTTATAAACCTGTCCTTCTACTGTGTTTTATTTATCTGTTGGTATAGATTTGGGCCCCTAGTTTCTAGTACGAGTGGAAAGGGATTAGATAGACTTAAGGATGAACAAGCGATCCAGGATGATTAGGTCTCTAATGGTGCCATAAGTGGGTCCAAGATCTCCCCTTAAGAGTCTGAGACCCTGAATAAAAAGAGAGAGCTTCCACCATTTCTTGGCAGCTTAGAGATTTTCAACTTTTTTTTAAGCTTGTGATCATTTTAGTTAGGAACTTTTGTGGTCTTTCAAATTGTTTTATTTGTTTACCAAAACGTAGAATGGAAAACTCTGGCTTGCTTCTTCAGACACCAAGTCACATTACGTAGTCACCGTTTATACAATCAAATATAATTAGTCATCCTATCAGCATAAACTCACTAATTATATTTGATTGTATATGCTGATAGGATGACTAATTATATTTGATTATATAAATGGTGACTTTGTGATGTAATTTGGTGTCTGAAGAAGCAATGTTGAACATTGCGAAAGCGCTTACCTTCTAATAAGTTACAACTTGTTTTTATCTACTGTGTGCTACCTTTCTGCCAGAGTTTTCCATTCTACGTTTTGGTGTTTATTCCTGGTTTTGTTGGTGGAACATTCACTGCTTGGGGGCTGGTTTGTTTTTTTCGTGTTTTATATGTTTAATGAGATGTATCCCAAAGGAGGCATTGTACTCGATAACTGACCTGATGAGTGCTAAGTATAAGGGAGTGATTACTGATTTACATCTTGCCAGTATTCCTTTGGTGGTCAGCTGGGCTAAATAAAATCGGAAGTTCACCTCTGGCTTTTCAACTCTGTCACTCATGGACAGGAACAGGTTGTAATGCCCTAAGGCACAGACATATACCCAAGCCATTCTAGCTCTTGGGAAAATTGGGGTATGAATGGCTAGGCTTAAAAAGGCTCTAGAGCCTCTAGCATGGTAACATCCTGTAAAAGCATTTCCTGATCACCATTGTTGCATGGTGGTTGGTCAAAAGAAATGGAGATATCAACCCAAATGCCTATGTCCTAACTGGATTGGTGTTTTCTAGGTTGTGTTGTCAAGACAGTGTAATGAGAGGAGGGGTTGTCTAACAAAAGTGATGATACACTTTTTAACATTTATTTTGATCCCATTTTTAGTGTACTATGAGTTTACTAGGGTGACTTTATTTTGTAGGGTTTAGGGGTCATTGGGTGACAAGATGACAACATGACCACAACCACTAATTTACAGTCATTGGAAACTTTGTTAGCTAGAGGTCATGGCTTTGTGCTTGGAGATCTGAGAAGTAAATACCAAAAAGGAAAAGTCGCAGCACCAAGCCCTGATGGACACTGCTTATCATTTTTATGCTTTTACGATGAGGCACATGTAGCTTGCAATATGTAGATTCTGTCTTTCAGACAGTTTACTTTCCATTTTCCCACATACGAGTAGATTTTTAAAGGATTTAACTTTTGTATGATGTCAGCTTGGGCAATGGTGGCAAAGGCTTTGCCAGCTGAAGATATACCACATGCACTGCAGGGCATCTGCAGCCAGTGTCAACCTTTCAAAGAAGTTTTCCAGGTTAAATAGGGTATACCTTTTACAAAACCAAACTGTTGATGGTTAAGTATAACAGCATTATTGATATCGCACCTCTTTGGATGCACTGAAAACCATTTTTTGCTAGATTTGTCAACCTGGTCTAAAGACTGATAACCAGAATGGAATGTGAAATTAGTTCACATTCAATAATGCCTTTTTACCATGTGTAAAGGCATACTTGCATGACCTTATTATGTAGTTTTGAGCGCAGACATTGTACCACAAAATTGCAGTAGCTCTAGAAATAATTAAATTACAGATATGGTATTACACCAAGAGTTCTTGTTTATAGGTATAAATTTCAGACATCTCAAAACAAATAATAATAATTCTGTTTGTTAACCCGGTAGGCCTACTGAGCATGGTCCTTTTTTAGGGGCAATACTGGAGCAATATCTAGTTATGTGACTTGATCAAGGTTATACAGTTGTCAGATGAGGGCTAAGGGAATCAAATCCTGTATCAGAGGAAGTACGGCTTGCAACCTTAACCTCTGCCGAAACTTGTGCCAAGAGAATTGAATACAGCAGAGTGAGTAAACACCAGTGTGTTGAACATCAGAACTCCTTTGGATTTTTTTTTTGATTTCTCTAGTGAGGTTATATTGCCACAAGAATGATTAAATGATTTATTGCAGCAGAGTATCATGTCAGAGTTATGACAGGATCAGTCTGTACGCAACATTATTTTGCTACTTTTATCAGAATATAAATTCATTATGTCAAACCTCTAAAAAGACTCTGCTTGGATGGTCTCCTTGCATAGTTACCTACACCACTGCCAGGATAATGACTTACTCTAATTAGTCACTTTGAATGAGGTAATGTCTGGCAACAACTCTATTTCCCTGAAATGCAGCTATACAACATTTATTTCCAAGTCAAAAAGATATGCTTGCCCTTTTTTCTTACTATAGGCCAGTTCTTTTGAGTGTGGTCTGTAAGATTTTCATGTCCATTCTTGTACAAAACTTTAAATTATTATGCCCATTAAGTCCTTAAGATCAAACAGAGGTTGTAGGTTGTTTATTAGGCAAGCTCAAAATACTGATGTAATAGTGTGTTGTGTTTAATGGACGTGACCCTGAAAAGTAATCAGTCACTGTTGATGAGCCTTGATATTGAAAGGGCATTTTAAACTTCAATCAGAAATGGATTGTTGTAGCATTAACAGATTTTTTTTTTTTTTTTTTTTAATTTCCTGATATCCTATGTACTATATTCATTGTTTAGTCTATACTGTGGCTCATCAGCCTGCATAAAAATAGGCCTGTTTTATCTGGTTGCAGGAGCAAAGCAAGGATGCCCATTGTCCATTCTTGGTTGCCCGAGACATGGGTCCCCTCTGGCTTGATGTTTAGGTCAGCAAAGTAATTGAAATTCTTGGAGGCCTACACAAGCAATAAAATATCCGATAAACTGTTTACATGATTTACTAGTAATATTGCAGTCATTTTGAGTCCATCTAGTATAACTTGTGGCTCTGAAGTTAAGGTTGCATTCTCTTTGCTGCTAGGACTAAGACCAGTAGGATTTAGTCTGGCTGAAAATACTTTTGCAGGCCAGCAAAGACCCCCCCCCCCCTTTTTTTGCTCACAAAGCTAGGCTGCTGAGGAGGCTGTGCTTCTACAACAAAAAATATCTGCGTCTTTTCATTTCCTTGTTAACTGCTGCATTCAGGTCAGTGCATTCCTTTTCTTTTCTT
Source organism: Protopterus annectens (assembly GCF_019279795.1). Lineage (NCBI taxonomy): Eukaryota > Metazoa > Chordata > Ceratodontiformes > Protopteridae > Protopterus > Protopterus annectens. The sequence continues at coordinate 627,929,740 of NC_056749.1, forward strand.
TCTCTGTCTTTTTTTTTTTTTTTTTTTTTTTTTTTTTTTTTTAAGTCTGTCACCACTTATTAGTTATTTTTGAGTTTTTAGTTAGTTTTGTTACCCTCCTCCTCCCCGTGTATTTTTTGGATGTCTTTTGTTATGCTGTCTTCCATTCTGGTGCATATATTTTGTTGTTGGATTTTGTCAGTTTCATTGCTATTTAATGACCAATTTGATGCTGAGGTCATTACCAGAGCAGCAGGTTCAATTTCTCTTCTGATTCCATTCATGCAGAGAGTTCTTCTTTTTCTCCTTTTGGCTTAGACTGTGACCGTTGGGACACTGGGACGTCAGTTGCTTGCTTTGATTGCTATCCAGTCTCTCCCACTACTGAACTTGTGTACTAGAGGTCCTTCTGCTGGATCCCAATAGGCATTTGGCCAGTATATATTACCGCCTCAGAATCCCACCACCCTCATGGCTGTCAGACAAGTTTAAATGCGAGAGAAAACATGTTGGCTTTGCAGTAAACTCTCCCATCCCGGATGCTGGTGAAGATGAAGAAGCAGACTGGACTCCCCCCTACCCACTTGCCTGAGAAATCAAAATTCAGGGAGCTCCACTAAATGATCAGAACTAAGATGGGATGAAACCCTAATTTTCCTCTCCATCAAAGCATATTTTAGAGGAGATCTTTCAGTTTGTCAGCCGCTTAGATAATTCCTTCCCACCAGATAAGATGATGACATTGGTGATGAGAGACATAATGGAAGAACCCGGATACGATGTCCCCAGTTCCCAAGAAACTTAACAGGATCCTTAAGCCACCCAAGTATTGGACAGGACTTGCTCCAACTTCAGAGTTGACTCCATAGTCACTGCATATGCATTAAAGAAGGCTGCTACTCATCAGAGCCCAGCAGTACATCCATCGAAGAAGTCTAATGCCTTTGACCGCTTAATGAAACTTATTTATTTGTCCTCTGCATTCACCCTGAAGGCAGTAAAATGCATGGTTTATGTTGTCTGTTTCTTGAGAGACTTTGTTTATGAGTTGTACAGTACTCTAGAAGGATTGTTAAATTTTGAAGGGAAGAACAGGTTAATCTCCTAGAGGTCTTCCCTTTCTTCTTTGTCCTGTATATACATGTAAAAATTTTGTAATGCAGGTGTTGTAGAGTCAAGGGCAGCAAGCACTAGTATTGTACCCTCACACTATGCCTGGCTCCATTGTACTGATTTCCCTGAGGATCATCATCATCATCATCATCATCTTCTTTCGGCTGTTCCCATTAGGGGTCGCCACAGCTGATCACTTGTTTCCATTTCTTCCTGTCCTCTGCATCTGGCTCTGTCACAACAACCACCTGCATGTCCTCTCTCACCACATCCATAAACCATATCTTAGGCCTTCCTCTTTTCCTGTTACCTGGTAGCTTCATCCTTAGCATCTTTTTCCCAATATACTCAGCATCCCTCCTCAGCACATGTCCAAACCAACATAATCGTGCCTCTCTGGCTTTGTCTCCAAACCTTCCAACCTGGGCTGACCCTCTAATATACTTATTCCTAATCCTGTCCACCCTCGTCACACCCAGTGCAAATCTTAACATCTTTAATTCTGCCACATCCAGCTCAGACTCCTGCCTTTTTGTCAATGCCACTGTCTCCAACCCATATCACATAGCTGGTCTCACTACCCTCTTCTAGACCTTCCCTTTCACTCTTACAGGTACTCGTCTGTCACAAATCACTCCTGACACTCTTCTCCACCCACTCCATCCTGCCTGTACTTTCTTCTTCACCTCTCTTCAACACTCACCGTTACTCTGAACTATTGACCCCAAGTATTTAAACTCATCCACCTTCACCACATCTACTCCTTGCATCCTCACCATTCCTCTATCCTCCCTCTCATTCACACACATATATTCTGTCTTATTCCTGCTGACCTTCATTCCTCCTCTCTAGAGCATATCTCAATCTCTCCAGGGTCTCCTCCACCTGTTCCCTACTCTTACTACAGATCACAATGTCATCTGCAAATATCATAGTCCATGGTGACTCTTGCCTGATCTCGTCTGTCAACCTGTCCATCACCATTGCAAATAAGAAAGGGCTCAGAGCTGATCATTTCCCTGAGGATATCAAGACCAAATGTACCCGTGCCCTGTTTTGACAGTGCCTTTTTGGTCAGGCAATAAAAGCTGAACTACAAAAAGCACATACAGTAGGGCAAAACCTTAACTGCTTTAGAAGTCGAATTCCAACTGCCAAGGCATAGTTTTTTTTGCATGCAGAGTGATAATCTCCATTTTTTTTTTTTTTTTTTTTTTTTTTTAAGGTGAAGCCAGTAACAGTTCGATAAAGGATCTGGAAAAGGGCAGAAAGGTTTATCAGCCCAGAGGTGGACAAGATTATCAAAATAATCAGAGATTTTGAGGCCCTTCTGCAGGATGATTTCAGTCCTATTCACTTGTAATATGGGCATGCAAGGCTTTTTATGCTGCTGGCAATACACCCGCATTCATACAGAAGCTGCCAGTGCAATTAATAATCTGCTTCCTTCCCTTAGAATGGGCAAGCTTCTGGCAGCTGGAACCCTAACTCTCCAGCGTGTCTGCTACTAGTTGAAAACTTGTCGTCTGGGGTGCAGCCGAGGCTTTTTTCATGGGACCAGTTAATGGGATCCAGTGGCTTTGAGTGTGTCTGTGTGTGTATAGTTGTATTACTTCTCCAGATCTCCGATCTTTGCTGCCTTCAAAACCATTCTCAAAGACTTCCTAGCCAACAGCTGTCTTTGTTTTTGCTCAACACCACGATAAACCTTATCCCTAGATATGAACAAATACCTATTCATACATTATATTTCCTTACACCCCTTCTTCGCTCACTTCCTTACTTTTATCACTTTCTCTCCCTTAGCTTTCTCTTTAAATGTACCATAAACCTTCTTTTTCTCTCACTTCTTATTGCAGTTCCTGTTTGTATTATACTAACTTGCCTTTAATTTCTATATAAACTGAGTAAAATTTCTCTAACCATTAAATCGTTGTCATATAATTTGTATCTTTTCTTAAGCAAAATTTTCATATTATGTCTAATGTGGAATAATTAAACAATTTCTTTTTTTGTATTATTTTTAAAGACTAACATTTTTGTTCTTAAATTGTTTTGTAATACTTTGGAGCTTTTTCTCCCTGGGCCTCCAGTGACAATGGACTCCTACCCAGTCAGGCTTTCCTAGTAACCAAATGTCAATCAATAAATAAATAAATGAGGTGGAGTAGCTCATTGACAGCACAGTTTTGCTGAAAAAAGTAAGGAACTTTCTAACTCTGGAAAGTTTTCTCAGACTATGTTCCTGGCAGTTTTACTCCTAGTAGCAAAAAATCTATATCGTTAGTTACATTAACTTTCTTTTATTGCTGCACAAGTTTATCATGTTGGGCCTTACATATGTGTCCAAAACATATAACATTTAAAGGTAATACTTTGCTGTGAATCATCTGTTGATTTTAAAAATTTTCTCTGGATTTCTTGAAACTTGCTGAAAATTGAATTTAAACATAAAAAGACTCCTTTCTCAGATGTTTTGTTTGCCCCCGATATTCATATGATACTGGAGCTATATGAGATTTTTTGTTTTTAATTTTAACTAAGTGGGCTGTTTTCAGCCAACAAACGGTTGGACAGTATAAATCACTGTATGTAACTGGACATTAGTTTGTCAATATATTTGAAGGCCTATGAAAGTTATATTGATGTTGCAGATCTGCTGTTCTGTGATACATTATGTATGTGCATGATACATGCAGGCACAGTCATATGCAGAGTTTGTAAGAATTACTATATTACAGCATTTTACAAGCTTTTGTGTTGGCAAGTATTATTAAGTTGTAGCAGTTTGGTCGATGCAGTATACCTTTTTCACAATGAGTTTGATTTTTCTGGTGGCAAGTCTTTAAATATTGCTTAAGTATATTATGACTTATGGATTTGAGATGGTTTATGTATACACAAAGCAAAAAAAATCCATTTATCAGTCTGCCAGTTTCCAAATTTAGTCTTTTTATGTACTTTGCTTACAGTTATTCCCAGTCTTTTCAGTGTGTAGAAGTTTTAGTTAGAATTCCTGACAGACATGGGTTAATCCATCCTGGGCACCAGATGGAACAAATGAAATGTATTGTTGCCTACTGATTATTTTCAATAAGTGGGACAGGAAATATTTTGCCCACTTTCACATAGCTGAATCTTTTGCATAGAATGAATAAATTAAGAGAGACACGCTGATCCCTGGATTGGCTTGTTTGCATGTTCAGTATTACAGTTTGTATTTGCGCAGAAAACCGTACTTAGGGAGATGTGCCGGTAGTGTCCAAATAGATTTAATGTATGGTGACAGCTCCATAGTAAAACAAAGCTTTTTTTCTTGTCGCATAACTCTGTGAGAGGGAAGATCTGTCTTTTCTTTATGAGATAATTAGATAAGTGTCTGTGGAGTAGCTGGCATTGTTATTGTTTGGAGTCTTCTTAATGCTGTTGCAGTGTTTGGTCCAAAAAAAATGAAAATGTATTTAATTGTAGTGGCCACTGCCACATAAACAGTTGTACACTTTAATTGTGAAACATGCTTAAAAAGGCATATGGTCAATATTTATTTTACTAAATTACTGTTTGAAAAACATGATGTCCTTCTATTCATATGCTGCAGTATTCATAACATGAGGGAGTCCGCCACCATCCGACTCGTACGTCCAGCCAGTATACAAAAGTCTCCTGCTACTGTGAGGTATGTCCGATGCAGCACATCAGCGATTGTACATCTGCTGTAAAGAGACATCAGGAATAAAGCAGAAGTCAACACATGCCAAAGTCGGAACTGAATCCAGCCAAAGCACCAGCATGATCTTAGGTGAGAAAAACATGCCAGCAGGGGCCAGGCAAGCATCAGGGGGAAGGCGGTGGGGGGGGGGGGAGTTTAAGTAATACTACAGCATATAGAAGGGAACAACTTCTATGGTTATGGTATGATTTTATACAACTATACTATGTCCTTCTATTCATATGCTGCAGTATTCGTAACATGAGGGAGAGTGCCAAAGCTCATGCAGAGGAAGAACTGGGTAGAGGAGCAGAAGCATTTTCCACAAAACCATGCACAATAGCTCTGACAAACCCAACCCTGGACCTGAAAGGTCACATTTTTTGTCAAAACTAAACATTGCTAATCTACAGTGAGTGATTTTGATTGCTGTTTGTTTCTGCCTGCAGCTCTCAAGTTAAAAATGTGCTTATGACCCCTGACTGTACTAGTAATTGAAAGATTAATTCAGTCAGGAATGAATGTTAAGCTTTTTTCAGTTTTTCTTGTTAGCAGAGACTGAGCTTATTACTGCAAACATCTCTTCCTTGTACTGTTGCTAAATATCAAAAAACAGGATAATGTCGGAGGTTGGTGTAACCAATGTACTAGAAAAATCAGTCCACAAGAATAATCCGCTGTAATAGGTGGTAGGATCCAAAAAGAATTTCACAGCACAATTTAAAAGCTGTTTATTAGAAACACAAGGACTCAGGTTAAGCGCTTTCATCTAACATAGTGGACTTCTTCAGAACACCATAAAAATACAAACCTAGGTTATATACTCCCCCTAACCAATCAAACACATAATACAATCAAATCAGTCAATTAAAAATATAATTGTGGAATACTAATCTCTTAAAGTGCACAATGCTTTCATTAAAATGTATACCAACTTTAAAATATATAAGTGTAAAAACGTACCAGTATCTTAAATAAAATCATGTAGGATTATTATATGTTAGTAAAATTATGTGCTTTCTACCACTCAAATGTATATTAAGCACAAATCAAATGTCCATATTAAACTTTTAGTTCCAGGATGGGCTTAATAGATATACTGTCATTAATTCCCAGGTGTACTGTTGCATTCAAAAAAATTTGCCATTTAATTTCTCTCACCTAGTTTTTTTCTAATATCACCACCTCTGGGATTGAGAAGTATATGCTCTAAAATAGCAAACTTAAACATATCACAACATGGACTTTTCACCATATGTCTGTATAAAGCATTGGTTATGTCTTTCGTCCTAATATAGTAATAATGGTCATATATTCTGTTTCTTAGACATTTGTCGGTTTTACCTACATAAAAACAGGAACATTTTGTGCATTTTGCTAGACATGTTGTGTCCGGCAATTCCCATTCTGGAACCTTAATACTGTTTGATTCATGTCTTCCAATTTTAGAGTGGCATCTTCCATAATGGCAAAGAATTTGTTGCATTGTCCGCATTTATGTGTACCCCTCATTTTTTTATTATTATAACTGCTATTGTTAATCTTCCTCTCAAGTTTACTTTTAAGGTTACATCCAGTTTTATATACAAATATAGGATGTTCTCCTAAAAGGGTGTAAATATTCTCTTCCGTTTTCATAATGTTCCAATTGGATGTAAGTATCTTTTGTACATCCTTGGAATGGTTACCATATTGTAATATACATGCTCGTGGGAACGGGTTTACATTGTTCTTGGTGTTATTCATATTTTCTGGTTCACTAAATCCTCTTCCTAATAGGGGTTTGTATTTTTTACCCCATTTCCCCTTAACATATTTGATGATGATGTCAATAAGACAAGTAGGGTATCCTTTTTTTACTAAACATACTCCCTATAAAATCCAGTTCATTGACCATGTCATTAAAATCTGACGTCATTCTTGCTGCCCTAATGCATTGTCCCTTTATAATACTAGCCTTTTGACTGTAAGGATGGCAGCTGGAATAATGCAAATATGCATTAGAATGTACTAGAAACTCTGCTCCAAGCAGAATCATCTTTATTCATTTGTATTATTCGTTGTTGTGGTAACTAACTCTTTGACTTCTGACTTCCAGAGCATTGCATCATTGCCTCTGTCAGGCAGATGCACCCCCACCTATATGTCAGGATCCTTACAGCAGAAGGGACATGTCCATCGGCACCATCTTTAGTTCTTTCTTGTTGCAGTTCATGGAAGGGAAGAGTCTGCAGGTGATGCAAAATGTAAATCTAAAGCTTGACTTCCAGAGTATATGTCACTCTTCGTATGTATATTAAGATGATGATGAGACTTAGGTGTTCGTTTAAGTAGTTTATACAAATACATCAGGATGAATGGCAGGAACATTAGACTTAAACGAACTCTCTAACTGACTACATACTTGAATGCTTACACACTGGCTGCTCACTCAAAATGGCACTCTTACTTGCATGTGCTCAGCACTTATATGCATGCTCTGCCTTCCTGTAAAGCTTCTTAAAGGTATATCACGTACACTGAGCTATCTCCTATAAACAATGACATTTTAATAAGCATGCAGTTATATAGATGCTAATGGGCTGGCAACTCGGCACCATAAAAACCGACTGCCAATCATTAGCGGACCGGAGTTCCGCTGTGGCGACCCCAAACCGGGAAAAGACAAACAAAGAAAAACAGTCATGTCCAAGTTGCCATGTATCTGGAGCTAGGTTTCGAGATGTGACTTGATTTCGTGACATAATAGTTAGGACTCGGTTTAGCAACAGCGAACAGTCACTAGGGAATGTTCTGCTTGAGGAGTTTCAGAGATTTTCTCAGGAATGGGGATTGCTGACCGAATGTTCTGTGGAACAGGAACATTTAGATAAGTCACTGTGAGAACTGGTTTGGACACTGGTAACAAATGCCTCTGATTTTGTCTGAATTCCACTCCTTGTGATTCCACAATGTACGATCTTGGCTCTTGACACAAACTTTTCACAAATCTGATGCAATCAAAACCTGTTGATGTTTGCATCCTCACAATCTCCCCTTTTTGTAAAGGATGGAGTGGTTTGCTGGTTTTATTATAGTAAGACTTCTGGGGCAAACGCTTTTTCATCAGTTGGTATTTTACTGCTTTGTTGTTCTTAACACTTGGAACCAATAAATTACTGCTGATTAGTAGTCTGGCTCTGGTTTGTCTCTACATAAGTCTCTGGGCAGGTGAACCAAGATGTTTATCATGAGGAATGTTTGAGATTAAATAAGATGAGAAGAACATTGGTATTGTGATGTTTGGATTTCTCTAAGATCTGTTTTCTACTTTGAACTCCATGTTCAGCCAGTCTGTTTGACTTTGGGTATTCAGGACTACTTGTAATATGAACAAAGTCCCACTCTTCTGCAAATTTCTTGAACTGCTGACTTGTAAACTGTGCACTATTGTCCATAATAACTCTGTGTGGACTACCATGTACAGAAAAATGTCGCTTCAATTTAGTAATGAAGTCAGGTTGGGAAGTAGGTAATTCTCGAACCAATTTGAATAAGAGTCTACTAATACCAAATGTTGACCATTCCATTCAAAGATATCTGTGGTTACTGTCGACAAAGGTAGTTCAGGAATCTGGCTTAACTGAAGTGGTTCTTTCTGTTGATGCGGCTTTGTACTATTACATACTGAATAAGATGAAAGTACTTTCTCAATATCTCTTGACATAGAAAGCCAAAATACCACACCTCTCACCCTTCTTTTGGTAGAATCAGTTCCTGGGTGGCCACGATGCAAGATCTTAATATACTCTTATTGTAAGGATTTTGGAACAGTCACTTTATGACCTTTCATGATGATACCATTGCCCGACAAAATTTTATCTCTGTATGGAAAATATGGATGCACTTCTACTGGTAAACAAGATTGCTTTGAAGGCCATCCTTGACAGATAAAGTGGCTAAGCTTCAGGAGAACTTGATCTGAAGCTGTGTGAGTGCTGAACTCATCAAGACGTGTGGAAGAAATATTTCTCACTTCCATGACTTCAAAATCAAGTTGTTCATTGTTATGCTGTTCTGTGTTTTTTTTCTGGGTGATCTAGATAAGGTATCAGCAAGATAAGGAAGTTAGTTTGCCTTTTGTCTAAATAAGACGGAATTTGTACTTTTGCAATTTGAGCATCATGCATTGCAATCTAGCTGGAGCTGTATGCATAGACTTTCTCAAAATAGTAACGAGGTTGGTGATCAGTATCAATCTGGATAGGTCAACCATAAATATAATCATGGAACTTCGAACATGCAAACACAATTGCCAAAAGCTTTCTCAATCTGGGAATACTGCATCTCAGTCTGGGTAAGAGTTCTCGATGCATAGACTACTGGTCTCCCCTCTTGAAGAATGACTGCACCTAGACCAAATTTAGAAGCATCACAGGAAAGAGTAATTATTTTGCAAACATCATAGTAGTTGAGATTTGGTGGGTTGGCAGTTTTCTGCTTCAGGACATCATATACTCTTTGGTGCTGTTCTAACCATGACCAAATTACATCTTTGCGTGTCCGGTATCTTAGCGGTGCTGAAAGTTGGCTTGAATCTGGAATGAACATGCCTAGATATTTGACCATGCCAAGAAAACATTGTAGGGCTTGAACATTGTCTGGAGCTGGCATCTTGAGAATTGCTGTTTGCTTGGAAGGATCTGGTTGTAAGCCTGAACTGGTAAACTAGTAACCAACATTAGTAACTTCTTGTAGCCTGAATTTGCACTTCTGAGGATTTAGCTTAAGATTCTCTTTACGTGGTCTTTCTACAACTTTCTTGAGATTTCTGTCATGTTCGACTTCACCATTGCCTCCTACTAGAATATCATCTACTAGAATAGCACAGGGATAGCCAGAAGAAATTTGCTCCATTGCACAGTGAAAGACTTCACTGGCAGAATTTATTCCAAATGGCATTCTTAGAAATCTGTATCTTCCAAATAGCATACCAAATGTGGTTAACAATGAAAATTTTTAGTCAAGCAAAATTTGCCAAATGAGCTCTTTGCTTCTAAGCTAGAAAAAAAAACAGTGGCATTTGGCATGAGGGCAGCAGCCTCTTCGACTGTGCATTGGATGATGAGGCCTTTTTAATGCTTTGTTCAGATCTCTTGGATCAATGGATACATATTCTGATATCATCTGAGCTTTTCTTATGAGCTACTGCCATGGAGGATACCCATTCAGTAGGTTCTTCTACTGGACAAATTACTCCTTGCTGCACCATTTTTTTAGCTCTGCTTTGACTCTGCTCTGCATAGCTACTGGAACCTTCTGTGTTGGTCTGATCACTGGATCTAACTTCATGGAGAACACAACTGGTAGTTTGCCTAGTTTTGCCTGCAAAAATATCTGCATATTCAGAAAAAATAGTTTGGATGAAATTTGAGCTTTTGTCATTCAAGCTTACATGGCGAGTCTCATAAGTAAAAGCAGTTCCATTTTCAAACTGTCTGAGGCCTAATAATGACGGCACGTGTGTCTTGACTACGAAAAATTACAAATCCTAGTTATTCCCAGCAGAGTAACATGAAAGCACTACTGAGCCTTCGGTTTGAATCTCTCCACCACCATAAGCAACAAGCTTTGTACACTTTGTTAAATCAAGTTGTTTTGCAGATTTTACTGTAGCAAACATTTCTGCTGACATAACATTGCACTTTGAGCTAATATCTACTTTGAGCTTTACAGGACTCCCATTAATTCAAACAGTACAAAAGATCTCATTCTTTGCCCGCACATCTTCTGCATTAACTGTTTCAACAAGCACAAACACACCGTCAACATAAAAAGTAGGGTCGCAGCTTTGTAATTGATCAACTTGCCTCTTGGAATGCCCTCTTTTAATAAAAGAATGTGCCTTATTTGATTTATCTTTTTAAAAGGATTCCACTTATTGGAAGAATGACATGGCTGACCAAAAGCTAAGCACTTTTCTCTTTTGGGTTCGTGATTACCACCACAATTACAACAGTGGACTATGAAGCTAGGTGGGGCACATGTTTTGACTTTGCTAACTCACCCTTATGCTTCACTGAACATGCTCTGAATTTGCTGTAAAGACTCTGGGTTTCCCAGGGACTGTTACAGGACCTGCTGTAGTTGCCATGTGCTTGGGCACGTTTCTTTTAACCACGTGCTGCATACTGTCAACATGAGCTTTGTCACTGTGCCTTCCACAGCTGTTCTCATTTGTAAGCATACTTTGCTCTTTTCTGTAAGTTTGTATATCTGACAAATCCCAATGGCCTTATTCAAAGTTAAATCACGGTCTCGAAGCAAAATCTTTCTCACTGTGTCATTAATACCACACACAAGCCTACCTTTTATCGGCTCATCTCTCAAATCTGCACATTTTAGACTTGTTTCCTCAAGTCATGTATATATGTTGTAAAAGTTTCACCAGGCTTTTGATCCCTTGTGTAAAGTAAGTGCCTTTCTATTGTAATATTTGTTTGGAGTGTTACACATTTCTCTAAATTTACCATGTTCTGTAGTCCTATCACGCCTTCATTCTTGCAAATCGGTTCAGAGCCGATCCTCAAAGAAGACTTTGAGCTTTGTAATGGGCTGAGTCGGAGCCGAGGATCCGCTCTGAACCCATATGCAAGAATGAAAAGCGAGATGGACTACAAACATGGAACGTTATGGTGAGTACATAACTTCTTTTTTTAAACATTCAGGGTCTTCCCTTTCTTCAGATGGTACCACTATATGGCAATCTTCCTCTTCTCCTGCAAACACAGTAGATGCATACACAAATGAACACTCTCTTTCAGTGGCCTCTGAACCAGATAAATTAAGCAGATTAAATGCCTTTGTATGTGCTTATTTGTCAGAAAAAGGAGCCTGTATGAAAATATTGTATTCCTGCTCAAACACTCTCTAATTTTCTGCAATATTATCAAAAACAAGTGGTGCAGGTCTGCTAAATCCTACTGCCATGCCCACAGATTATAGTAAAACACAATGCAAAATTGGCCCTTGTAATTGTATATAAACATTCACACACACCAGGTACTTGTAATAATATTCAAATGGGCAATAAACTCTTCAAAGTACTGTACTCTGTGAAATATGCTTTGAAATAACTGTACTTTGCGAAATATTCTTTGAAATGACTGTACTTTGCAAAGTAACTGCACTGTACTACTGCATTCACTTGCACACACTGCACACCAGATATTTTGAAAAGCTTTAGTTAATACCAAGCTGTAGTACATAGTGAAAAAATATGGTCGTTTTCCCTTTTTTGTACATTTTATGCGATTAAGATATTGTTTCAAATATTTTTGTAATTATTTTAAATATTTTTATCAATATGTCGCATTTTCAGACATTTTTTTTTTAATTTGTTTTGAGCATTCTGAATGCTTCATTTTATATTTATAGCAAAAGAAATCATTTAAACAAGTTTTAGTACCTGGAATTTGTTTCTGACCTGTTTTTGAGTCATTTGAGCAGTAGGGTTGATCCAATCCTATATATTCCTCCAGTTTTAACAGCCTGCCTCATGGCTGTAACTCTGGATCCCATTCTGACAGTGTCACTGCTCTTGTGTGTGTTAAGATGATGTTGAGTCTTGGGGGTTAGTTTAAGTAGTTTATTGTATACAGCTACATCAGGATATATGCCAGGAACATTAAACTTAAACTGACTAACTACATACTTAACTTCGGCTGCTCAGTCAAAATGGCACTCTTGTGTACACATGCTCAGTGCTTGTATGCATGTGCTGACTCACTGTAAAGCTTGTTAAGGGTATATCACACACACTGATCTACAGTACAAGTATATACTCTGTTGGGAAACACACTGTTGTGTTTATTCCTTTGATTTATCATTTTGTATTATTTTTACTATGTAACTAACAATTTGCCCCAAAAGGAGCAATAAAGTATCAGGATAAATCAGTCCATCCATCTACAACCCTTTTATCCATTTTTGCACGTGGGGTTGGGGTGTCTCTCTTTCAATAGTGACAATAATCTAGAACCAAGTTTACACCACCGGGTGGCTAGTTTCAGTATTTAAAGTGAGTAAAAATATTTATAGCAACAAAGATCTCACACCAAGGGTTTCATCATTTGTGTTTTGAGCATATAACGTAGCATTTACTTTTCCGCATTATGTAGCACTTGGCAAGAAGACCATTAAATGGAGAGTGAAAAATCTTCCAAGTTCTTAAATCAGAAGAAGCCGCACTCCTTGTGTTTGACCACCATAACACCTGCCAGACTGTCCATAGGTGTTCCATCACAAAGAAAAGTGCTCATGTGAAAAGGTATGCTGGAGTGGCCAGCAGCATTCTGGTAGAGTCCTAAGGCTTAAGGATGTCTGGCCTGCTGAGGCATTTTTGCAGCCCCCATCCCAGCTGCCTACCTGGAAGTGGACCTTTTGTGATTGCCCCAAGAGAATAACGCACTATTGGAAGAAAGCAGGTCCTGGAGAGATGAAGTCTTGTTGATGTAGGTTGGTCCAGATGCCTCTCCACAGGCATGTGGTTTTGATGCCAGTTTCCTAATAACTGATGGTGAGGGTGTAATACTTGAATTTCTTTATACGCCATTTTTGCCTCTCATATTGACTAGCCTTCTAGAGGTGGTGACTGCCTTTGATAACCAATCCTTGGATGCTTACTTTTATTCCTCAAGCATTAGCTGAGCTGGTCTATCCTCTTCACCCTCCCAATCCACTCCCAGTATCTGATGACACTGGTACAAGGTTTCATGGTTTCTCTAAGAACCTGCAGCCACTTGCAGCTCAGCCATCAGTTTCAGGTGTCCCCTAGTAAGAAAAAAGGATGCAGGAAACATTATGCCCTGAAGTATCTAATCCGTCATACTAGGAAGTAGACAAACTGGCTTATGCTGGCCAAATGTCCTCCCCCCCCTCTTTTTCTTAACATGTTTGGCACTGAATACATCTTATCCTCTACCTCCACACCAGAGGATTTTCCATTTGGAAAGATCTTCTGTAGAATGAAGGACTCCAAGTGGGAATCTAAGGACTATTGGGAAAAGATGCAGAGAACTTGACAGCCTAAACTCTTAGCTGTTCCTCCAGTTACTAAAGCTTTGGAGGAGGCATCCATCAATTCATCTTTGGAGATGGATTCTCAACCCACTGCTCCTAGGAAGCCTAACCATTTATATAGGATCTTGGACTGTTGTATTTGTACTAGAACTCTATTGTGGATCTGCTAGGGCATCCATTAACAAAAAGTGGTCCTTTGGGGTGCCAACCAAAACTCCACTCCAGTGACAGAGAAAGCAGAGTGTATAATCCCTTGGGGAAGCAAGTTTGCACTAATGCTACCGTGACAGTCAGGTCTTTGATTTACCAGGCTGACATGATCGAGATCCAAGAATGTCCTAGGCCAGTTAAAGGGCAAAGCATAGGAGATAGAAAATAAAGCCCTAAGAGATAGTGTTGGATCTTAGCAGGCATTATATCGGATGTAGTTGTGATGCAGTTGATTCAATGTGTAGGATGGCAGTTGTAGGAGTGGTTAAGCAGAGACTTGCATGGCTGAATACTAATTCCCTAGCAATGCATGTGAAGACTGCTTCTTCATGTCCCACAAGACAATGAACTGCTATTTGGACCTATGCCTTCATAGATGCTTGGAAAGAAAGGGAGGAAAAAGGGAAGACAATGTAGTCAGTAATAGCTTTTTCTTTCCTGCTACATAGAGTAGGTGTCATCTCAATGAAAGGCAGCCCTTCTACGAGGAAGAGGATATCTGAAAGCACCCTAAGGGGGAAAAACAGTTCAAGAACAAAAAGGAAGCTGATTGAAATAAACCTTGGTGCCCTTACGGCCAAGACACCTCCGAAAAGCAGTTAAGACATGACCGCACCCTTTCCTTCCACTATCACTCAAATGGTGCCCATTCTCCGACCCTCTTACCAATCTGTTGCTTCCTATCCCTGCAAAAAAAAATAGAGAAAATGTCTGAGACGGTGACTGTTTCTAAAAGAATGACAAAATATAACCCAGCTTAGGTCGTATGAATCCTGAGACAGAGATAGTATCCGGTTCATAAAACATTAAAAGTTCTCAGGCAGTCCTTCAGTACTTGTATCTTATCAAGCCATTTTCACTGTGTCTGCTACATTAAGGGACCACGGTGACAAGGGAATGATGTACAAAATGGAGCCAAAGTGGAATTCATATTTATTAAAGGTGGAATCTGTAGCATGTGACTGAATCAAGTTGTGTTTCTTCTGTTATGACATAGCACTCTGTTTAATAATATGCTTAGCTGTATTCGGATGAAACTTTTTATTTAACATGGTCAAGGACGTGGTAAGAAAGTTAGGGTAAGTGTTGTCAGTAGAAACTGTGTATTTTATTTTGCATGGATTTCATAGATATTTCAAGGCCACCAAGTTTTAGACCATTCATGTTTTGCCTGTACCCTATCTCATGATTCACTTCCTTTATCTAGGAGGGCATTATCACTCAAGCCTAGCTTAAATTTTTAGCTACCCGTGGAGTAATCGGTTATATTTAAAGGAAGATGGTGAGTTGCACTGCTTGACATGAAGGGGAAGTTTATTCCAGAAGTTTAGGAGATGCTGTGTTATAAATATGTCCCTCCACGATGTTTTGTTTATATTTTGAAGATGCAAATCCCTAGTTCTAGTATTGTGGGAGACATTGGACTTGCAGAGATACCGTAAGCCCAGGGCAGCCAGTACTCTAAAGTCATGTTAAGTAAAACAAAGATCTCCCCTCAAAAGTCTATGTCACTGAATAAAGGGATGGAGCTTCCAACCTGTCTTGGTAGCTCAGGGACTTTAGGACTGTAATAGTTTTGGTTAGGAACCGTTGGGTTTCTTTCTAATTGCTTGATTTGTGTTGAGTTGCAGCCCATAGGGAAAGGAGAATTTGCGCTTGCACCCAAGGATTGGCATGACGAGTGTAGAATATAAGGGACTGGTTAATCCTAAAGCATTGGTGATGCTTCTCTCGCAATGAGCTGTACTAAATAAGAGTTTTACGACTACTGTTTTCACATTACTATCAAAAGAGGAGTTACGAACCCAAGTTCTTAGGTAACTGATTATATTTTTATTTTGTAGTTTTGTGTTTTTCTATTGGTTAATCATCTGTAGAGTTGTAATTCTTCTTGCACTGTATGCCTGTTAGCATTAATAGAAAGATCTCATCCTTGTTCAGTGAGATAGAGATTACATTTCTTGGTCACTCATGATTACGTATGAATAGTAAACTTTCTGCTTTGCTAAATTCTGAGTCTTTTCTCATTTAGCACAGCAAGTGAAGGAATACCAGGACAGCAAAAATGTACAGGGTTCCTGCTCTAGGTTATTCTTTGTCACAAGAGCAGCGCTATTGCAAGCACATATTAGATCTATCACTGCTAAGTAAATTTCTGAGTGATAGAAGTTCAAAATGCTAACCTTGCAGGACAATACTCCTGCTTCTCTTCCCCCAGGATTTCATGGTTACTTTTGACCTCAAAGAAGCCTACTTCCATATATTCATACCCATAGCCACAGTAAATAGTGCCCGAGATTCAAAGCAGGGTGCTCATTAATGGTTTACCTTCTCCTTGTATGTTTGGTGCACCCAGGATATTTGCAAAGTTCTGGCTTCATTACTGTAATTGCATACTGTCAGACCACATACACTTGACGCTACCTCTTCCCTGGAAAATCGCCTCATTTAGGTCTCCATTCAGAAAGAAACATATAATCTACCCTGAAGTTCACTCTGGCATGCTTCCAGATATTGGGCATGCCTCTAAATCAGTTTAAATCACAGCTAACTGCATCAGAACATGTCCAGTTCTTGAGAGTCCTTCTGGATACCAGCACTCAGATTGCATTCTTCATGTCAGAGAAGGTGCTGTTTCTTTTTCCCACTCCACTGCTGACCATCAGCTGCCTCCAGAGCATGTCACCTGCTAGATATACCAGATCTCCTTTACATACCCAGCCTTTCCCTGTCCCACCTTCTGGAAAGATGAGGAAATCAAAGCACCTAGTACAGTGTCCTACTGCTGCTCAGGAGTGATTTTATTTATTTTTTTGCGTAATTTCCCATGTCTTGTGCACATCAGTGACAGCTCATTGTAGTATACAGTGGGTGTTTAGTGCTGCCTAACTTCCACAAGAGGGTAGACATCAGCTGGACACCCTCCCCACCCCTAGGCAGCAGTACGCACTGCTGTCTCCAAGAGAGATCAACTTGCTGTTGTATCCAAAATTACACACCTCCTCCACAGGATGGGCATCCCCATCCTCCTTGCAACACCAAGCTCTGCTTATAGACAGGTAATTTATCAGTACAGTATCCTGAAGTATGTGTTAGTCACAATTTTGAAGGTCTCCTTAGCAAAATGTCACTTGGGGAAACTGCAGTGGTACTTGTGGAAGAAATTGTGCCAGCATGATGTCCTTCCTTAGATCACTGTTGCAGTATTCCATATTGGTGGGTTTACTCTCCAAATAACTTGGGCATATGGCCAGGGTACTAAAGCCAACACCTTCTATAGTGCCATACCTCAAAGGCATATGATAAAAGCCTGCAGACGTATTAGCGTAAATCCTCAGACTATCTCACCACCAGTCCAGATGCAGGGCTGTCACCCATTGGGTCTGTTCTACGCATTGTCGATAGTATTGTTGGCCTTCACTGGTTCAGATAAGTTCCCCATTGGGAAACTTCCATTTATTTTTCTCAATTGTATTGTTATTTTTTGCTCTATTAGATGTCCACTAAGAGGGTAAAATGTGATTGTGGTAGGCAGATTCTCTACATGGATATCCACTTCCAGTACCTTTTCTATCTAGGTGCAGAGCATGACTACAAAAATTGTACAGTCTATAAGTCCTTTGTTCCAAAGACCCTAAGAACTTGACTTTTGTCTTTTAATTCCTACTTGAGGATTCTGTGCGTTGCCACCAGTCTGCATTTCACATCCTGTCTAGGCAAAATAAATTTTAAGAGGCCTAGACCTGATACCATGACTGTCCTGTCAGACTCTGACATATCTACAGAGGTCTCAGAACCCGCAGTACACCCAGCTTCTGCTCAGAGGCTAGTGTGGCATCTGAGGTTAGCATGTCTGAAACGACTGAAGCTACTAATAATGGTGAGAAGGGGGAACTCTGCTTAATCATTTCCAAAGGACCCAAAGGCATACTTGCTGATTTCCTGGATCAGTTATCAAAGCTCCTCAGGTATTGGCGTCTCTGCATTTAGACAAAATTAATTTTGCACATAGAAAAAATAAAAAAATAAAAATATTCACACACACAAACACACACACACCCCAACATCCAAAGAAAAGGAATGGATGGAATTTTCACAGGGCCTGTTTAAGGCCATAATGGCACTCGAGCCATGATACTTTGCAGGGCCTGCTACTACTCCTGTTTCTCCTTCCATTCTACAAAAGATGAACAGGATGAATCGGACTCCGATGAGCACTCTGGCCTATTCATCTCAAGTCTATTTGCCAGGCCATGTGGCCTCAGATGATGAAGATTCCCTTTCTCCAGATTCCACTGTTGAAGATACTTCATTTGGAAACGTTATTGTTAATATGATGAAGCATTTTGAATGAAAATCGAAACATATTTTTGAATTTCAACAGAGATACTATAACCTTTTGAAAGTAGGCACCCCTGCGTCTGCTTCTGCTCCTGTACTCTCTGTTCCGGAGGCTTTCCTGGATACTTTTGCAGCCACTTACAATGCACCAGAATCTCAGCCTTCGGCACCTAAAAGGTCTAACAGTTTTTACAAGGTACCCCTGAATTTGAAATTTCTGTACAAAAGTCCTCTGGCAGATCCCCCTCATTGTTTTCCATGTCAGCAGACAAGCCACCTAAGTTTACTGCCTGCTGCCACTGCTGTTCCTTCAGATAAAGACAGCAGGACACTGGACAGCAAGGTTTGCATCACCCCCTCTAGCCTTGCTCTCAATTAGACTCTGATGACTAAACACCTATTTTCTATCCTCAGCAATTTAAATAAAAAACTGTCCTCCCCAGAGGAACCTGCAATAAACAGTAGGCTTTATCTTTGGTAGCTAAGGCTTCCCAAGTAGTAAAGCACAGCCCTAAATGTAGCTATAATGCAGTGGAAGCCACCTCCAGGGCATTTGCTGCAGGTTCTGTGGTCAGGAGGTATGCATGCATACTTTCTCAGACCCTTCTAGATGATATTACTATGAAACTCTTAGACTCTCCTTTAAACAAGGACCATTTGTTTGGTCTGAATGCTGCCAGTCTTGTCAAACAATTGCAGGAGCCAGGTAAAATTATGAAGGAGTGTAGACAGATCTTTATTACTTCTGTGCCAAGATTGCAAAGGAATTACCCTGCAAAACTCACTTTCATCCTTTGCAGAGAACCTAAGCCTTCTCATAAGGTCAAAAAAAATCTTAGGAAAAGATTCCAGAACAAATCTGACAGGGACTCTAGACATGGGAGGCTTTCTTACCCAAACAAGTCCACCTGATAACCTTCTGTTTGCCTGCCCACCACCTTGTTCCATCCCTTCCCTATCCAAAAGGTTCACATCATCCCTATAAAGCTGGCAACTCATCACTACAGATGAATGGGTGCTCTCAGTAATCCAAAAATGATACAGAATGACCTGGAAATAAGTTCCTCCTTTCATTGGCATCACATCTCCTCCACAAAATCGGATATAGTTCCTCTATCCCATTATTTAGACCTTGCTAGAGTATGGCACAATAGAATTAGTACCTGTGCCATAGTTGGGAAAATGGTTCTATTACACACTATTCCTCATCCTGAGGAAAAGGAGGAGCCTGGAGACCAACACTGAATCTCTCCACCCTCAACGTCTTATTCTTTGTTCTATCTTGCAAAATACTGTTCCTGCAAAAACCCTGCTTCTGTTCTTTCTCAAGCCTTCCTAGTGTCTTTGGACATAAAGAATGCCTATTTCCACATTCCTCTTCATCCAGTTTGCAGGAAATTTCTGAGGTTTTCTCTTGGCTCATCACATTTCAGTTGTCTGCTTTGCCTTTTGGACACTGTACAACCTCCAAAGTTTTTACTAAGTGCCTTGCCCCAGTAACATCTTACTGCATGACTTGGGGGATTTAAACATTCCCTTATTTGGATGATCTTTTAATACATGCCCCTTCTCTGCAGGTACTCCTGACTCTTCTCAGATTCATCATGGTCTTACTTCAAGCTTTGGGTTTCATCATCAAGCTGAAGAACTTGGTAGTGATAACCAAACCAGGACCTAGTTTTCTTGGTGTGCAGACTAGACGACAGACACACCTTTCTTCTGCTACACAAAGTGCTGAGCCTAACCAGTTACTTCCCTTCTCCTCTTCCCTGTCAGTTCTGTATTGCATGGAAGACCCCTCAGAGCAATGGGATTCATGGCATTAACAATCTACATGGTCCTGTTCGTCAGGCTTCATATAAGGAAGTTCCATTTGTACCTGAAAACTACCTGGTCTCAACATTCTCATCCCCTGAACCACACATGCTCCTCTCCTGCCTTACCTAAAGAAAGGATTACTGTGGTGGATATTACAAATGCAGCTAAACCCTGGTCTTCTCTTTAAACCGCAGTCACCATGACAGGAGCTGCACATAAGCACATCAGATGAGGCATGGGTGGGTAAACTGAAAGTTCAAGGGTAGTGGCATACAAATCTAAGATCAGAGCACATAACTATCAGAGATGAGGGCACTGATTAAGGCCCTTCATATTTTCTCCCATTCCTGGTAATCATGTCTATTAAAGAGTGTTCACAACAGTCATGTGCCACATAAACAGGGGGGTACCAGATCTTATCAAATTAGCAGACTGGTTCTGCTGGCATGGGAGCAGGCCAAAAGAGCAAACCTCTCCTGCCAGGTGATTTATATTCCCTCACCGAAGAATACCCTGGCAGACATTCTATGCAGATGAAGGGAATATCCCAACAAATGGATGCTAAACAGGGAGATCTTCCTAAACTTTGTACACACGTGCGTGTCTGTGTGGTGGTGGGGGGGTGACTCTGATACCTCTGTTTGCCTCTCAGCAATAAACAACTTCTACTCTCTTGTATCAGGACTTGCTGTCCTCAAGTTTGGAAAACTGATGCAGTATCCTTCCCTTAGAGAGGGAAGTTATTTTATGCTTTCCTTCCACTTTCTCTTCTTCCAAAGGTCTTATTGAAGATCCAGAGAGAATACTCAGTGATGTTCTTGGTGTCTCCTTATTGGCCAAGGTAGTACTAGTTTCCTCTTCTATTCCACCTAGCTAAGGGCCATCACCAGAAGCTTCCTTCCACAGTGGACTTGCTCATACAGCAGAAGGGCTCACTACTTCATCCCAACTCATCTTTCAGCCTTTACATTATGGATGGTTTTATTCTTATCCCTTTTAGATTCCAACTTTCTGAGAATGTTCATAAGGTTCTCCTGGATGCAGGGAAAACTGCTACCAGAATATCTTGCATAGTAAAATAGAAAAGATTTGCTATATGGTGTCACTCAAAATATCAGGACCCACTTCAGGCTAATGCCCCATTGTTCCCATCTTATTTCTGTAAGCTTTGGTAGTTTGGCTTAGCACATTATTCTGTTAAGGCACACATTTCAGCCATGTATGTGTCTACCTCTGGACCTACCACTGCTGGCCAGACTAGAGGTAAAACTGGTCTTAAATGGTATACGTAACCTGAAACCTTGGACAGTTATTTACCTGCTTGGGACACTTGTTGGAAAAACTCACGCTTTCCTTTTGAACCAGCAGCATCTTCATCTCTCAGATTTTGTACTTTGAAAAATTATTGTTCTGGTAGCGCTTGCCTGTGTCGAAAGAGACTCTGAATTACAGGCCCTCATGGCAACCCCTCCCTTCTTTATTTTTCATAAGGACAGTGCGTTTTTAAAGGCCAATCCCTCCTTCATGGCTTAAGTAGTAAATGAACTGCCAGTCAGGCCATGAATCTTCCTCTTCTTCCGTAATCCACAAAGTAATTTGTTTACTGGGAAAGTTTGACTTGAAATGAGCCAGTTTTCAGTGGAGGCCTGGGGAGAAACATTCCAGATGCATGTCTAAGGGAGATGGAATTCTACGTTCCCTGGATGTGTATAGACAGTTCAGATTCTACCTGTAGAAGACAAAGGATATGTGCAAATCTGACCAATTGTTTACCTTTTTTTAATATTCCAAGTTAGGAAACCCAGTTTCAAAGCAAACTATTGCTAACCGGATTTCTAAATCCATTTCCATTTGCTACATTCTTCATGGCAAATCATTACCTTCTCTGCCAAAGATCCATTCTACTAGAGCAGTGGCCTCATTTGGAACCTTTTACCAGGGGATTGACTCAACAATTGTAGAATTTAGCTGCTTGGTTTTCTGTCTATACTTTCACCAAACATTTGTAGAGTGAATGCCTTTTCTAAATGCAAAGCTGCCTTTACTAGGTCAGTCCTCTGTGGATTACTAGACAATTCTATTCCCCTCTCTGTCCACATTTCACAGCTCTTAAGCTTTTTGGAATCAATCAACAGTTGGGAATACTGCAACAGTGATGGGGGAGACAAAGTACATTTGTGTTAAAAACTTACCATAACAGTAGATGTAGTAGTAGTTGTACTGATAACTGTTATACTAGTAACTGTTACAGTATTCTTTCCCTCCCTACCTTCTATTTTTTTCTGATTCTTCTCCCTTTTCTCCTCATGGATTGAGGGGGGTTACTCTTTTTGCCTGTCACTTTTTAGCTGACAAGTTGAATTTTCTGTCTTGCCTCTTCAAGCTTACTGGCTAGGAGATGGTCTAAGAATTTGCTCTTGTACATCCACGTATGTACCCATACTCTCGTGATCATTTGTCTGATGTGTGGCTATGTAGAAGGTTTTGGCTTTCATACCCTGGCTGGACACCCAGGCTGTTTGGCAAGATAACAAAACAGTTTAGAATACTGCAGCAGTGATCGGTAGAACAACTGCTACTATGGTAAAGGTCTTGCACAGCTGTACTTTATTTCCTACAATATCCTGTCCTTCTGTTGTCTTGTATTAAGAAAGAGCTCTTTGGATGGATTTAGTAAGCATTTATTCACTACGTACTTTTTTGCCGTAAAATGTGAAGAACAAGCCCTTTCACAGGGAGAAAGGAAGGAGGCATCCTAACATAGATATTTCTTAACTCATTTTAAGCCTACTGTTGAAATTGGGGGTCAGACAATGGAATTTCCATCATCCCATTGATAACCAAACATACAAAAGCCCTTTGTTGTGACTGCAGGTTGCTAACTTCAGATTTATGACTGCCAGATTAGCTGAAGAAATGAATTTGATCAAAAGTCAAAATATCTGAAACTCAAAAATATTGAAAACTTGAAAATTTCCCTTTTTCACTGTTGTGCAAACCCAGAGTTGGAGCAGAAGTTGCAGCGGTATGGGATATGGGGGTGGGGGGTGGCTGTCCCCTTGCATAAAATACATTTTCTTTCTATATTTTGAGTTTTAATGTTTTGATGGTTAGCTGGTTTGAGTGGTGGATATTTTGACACGCACACAAACACATAGATGTGAGTATGTGGGCATGCAAGGGTTAGATGTTGCAATAAAATTTGTTGGAATTTTTTTTTATTTTAACAGTTTTACAGTTTGTCTTTTTTTGCTAGTTTGAACACATGTACACGTTTTTATTGGATTTAGTAATTTGAAGACATTTTGTCATAAATTTACTTGAACTGCAATTCTAATTCAGGTTATCATGTGGGGAAGTCGTGTCAGTCATGAGGTTATCTGCAGAAAGTAGTAGTGAATTTTCCAGAGCCATGCAATATCCTTTAGCAGGTGCTGTGTAACCACATGATCTTAATAAATCTGCTGACCCTACCTCTGTCTTGCTTATCTTTTATGGTTTACTTCCAGTTAACAGCCACAATGTGTGTGGATCTTTGTAGACTTAAAATCTTTAAACAGAAACTTTCTGAAGTTCCATAAAATATTAGTTCTAACAAAATTTTCCAGAAATCGCAGACAGCACTAAGCCCGTCACCAGATATAACTGTGGATACCCGAGTCAGTATATCCTCTTCCATTACAGCAACTAATTCCTGTGTCCCTTTGCTTAACATTGTCAGTCTGTCTACCTCTGTATATGAAATACTTAAATATCATTCCTTCTACTTTCAATCAGTGATCATTAAGAACTTGGTGAAACAACTTAAATCAGTCATCAGTCCTCCTTTTTAAAACTTGCATCCAGAAATTCTATGCAGCTGTACTTTCTAGGCCTTTAGCACACATATACAATGTATCTATCACAATTAAAGTAATACTTTGTAATTTTAACCTAATTTTACCCCTCCCCATAGTTCCTCATCCCTGGTCAGGTATTAACTGTATAACAATTGCAAATCTTTGTCGTTAAGCAAACATTTTTGGAAAACTATTCTACAGACAGTTCAACTGCATCCAGCAGTATGATCTTTTATCTGGTAAATGATATGGGTTTCAAGAAAAGTATAAAACCCAGGCAGTAATTCTCACTTTAGCCTCTCAAGTACACTGCAGCATGAAGAAGGAACTATTAACTGGAATTGTTTTTCTGGATTTATAGAGGGTGTTTGAAGCTGTTACCCACAGCACTCTCAAGTAAACTGACTCAGTGGATTCTGTCAAGAAATGGCCACACTGTGTAGATTATCATTAACAGATCATGGTCATAATTCCTAGTCAGCAGTATACTTCATATTGAATAGTGCTCCTCAGGGCTATGCACAAAGCACACTAATCTTTTCACTTGTATACATATCTTTCCATTGAACTTTTCCTCACTTGGGCATTACCACAAATGCAGTTAATATGGTCTTCACAAATACCTTTGTGCACAACTCATTACTTCTGTTAGCTGAAATGCTGTAAAACAACTTATGTTTAGTTTAGAATTGATTGCCATTTAATGGGGACACCAAGTGCACTGGTGATAAAGACTGGAAGGAAAAATCATACCATATTGGCAGGTTTTTCATTTTTGTTATTTTGTGTGTGTGTGTGTGTGTGTGTGTGTGTGTGTGTGTGTGTGTGTATCTAACTATATATATATATATATATATATATATATATATGTATATATATATATGTATATATATGTATATATATATATGTATATATATATATATATATATATGTATATATATATATATATATATATATATATATATATATATATAGTGTGTGTAGATATAGGTATTGGTTAATGTCGACTTGCAGAGATATCTGCATACTGTGCTGAAACCTGTATATCCACAGCACACTTAACCACTCAAATGATTGAAACAAGCATCCCCTGCTCTACCTTACTTATGCATTCTAACCCTAGTGCTCCACATTATCTTACGGGCGTGGTAGCAACAAACATTTAGAAATACCTATCTACCAATGTAAAAGCTTTTGAATCCTAATAAAGCTTCAAAAAACAGCTTAAACCGAATGTTCATAAAGATTCTAGCTGCAAATGCCTGCTGATCAGTAATAACACCTAGATCTAAGTCTCAAAACATTGTTTGCCTTTCAAACTTATTACGTTCTGTTCATCTGCTGTACCACCCAAAGATGTGACCAGCACAAGTCTCAATGAAGGCTCCCTCCCATTCCTTCTGATTCTCCTTTCATTCTGACTAACCTACTTCACTCTGTACCACCCCTCTTCTCCTTTCCACAGCCCACACACACTCTAAACTACTACACACTAAATTCTAATCTTTCTATATCTTGTGCATTCTGTGTGTGTGTGTGTGTGTGTGTGTGTGTGTGTGTGTGTGTGTGTGTGTGTGTGCGCACATGCATTAAATTAGTTGTTTACTCCTGACATTGTGATAAAACCCATGTTATCACATATAAGTTGCCAAGTAAATTACTTGTTAAATTGAAACAAATGTCTGCAGTTGGTTATTGTTAATGTGTTATGCCATTCACACTTAAGTCTTGGCCGACTCATTGAGCAACTCCATGAATAGCTGCTGCTATCCACAAAGTTTGGCAGGCAAAGGTTAGGGAGTACATTGCTAGGCCTTATCACACACAAATGCATGGACCTGTGGGCAATGTAGAAATTGCTAGTCTCCCTACAGCATGTTTTTGGAATGTGGGAGGAAACTGTACCACCAGGTAAAAACCCGGGCGAACATACACGAGACAGAGGGCACCCCAGCTGAGAACTAAACCAGACAACCTCTTACTCTACAGCAGTGCTGCTTAACATGCCACTGCCCCCAACCCTTTGTTTGACATTTTTACTGTTAAATTGTCATGCATGGTTACTGTTTGTCTGTAACCCTGGGCTGAGCCTAGAAAAAGGTCCATGGTAATCACAGATGTCCTTCCTTATCACTTTTCTAGTATTCTTTACATGTGCAATATCCTGTTGAGGATAGCCTAATGTCCATCCAACATAACAAAGCCTTTATATCGCCAGAGTGATGTACATCAGCTGTATGCTGTCTGTGCAGGTGTATGGCATATAGGTAATTTACGAATGTTCAATCCCCAGAACTTCTTATCCACCAATCTGAATGCACATTTGAACTTCGGTCTAAGATGTTTTTGCTGTACTGGTGTTACTGAGCCATTTACAGATAAATGCTCTGTTGGGGTTCCTTCTCTTCATTTTTTTTTCTGTTTATATTGTGAGCTCATGTCATCTAGGAAAGGGTATTGTCAAAGTGGAAGGCAGATTCCCCATAAAGACAGACAGTGCCTGTTCTATTTAGGTGCTGTGCACAACTATACTCTGTGTACTGTTTGCCAGACCTTTGTTCCCAAAACTTATCACAGCCATCTGTTTCCTTGTCTCTCTAGAGAACCGACAACTTGAGCTTTTGACTTGGGGTGCCATGGCCGAATCCGCCCACCCCGAGGTTCAGCTGTTTCTTAAAAAGCAGACTTAAGTTGTGCTGCAATTCTGCTGCTGTCCAGCTTCCACCAGACATTTCTTTTGGAGTTTATGAAGACTCTGAGGACCATTTGGTGACTATGCCAGTTCTGTCTGCTGCAACCCAGTTGATGGCTGACATAGAACAGCTTCTTGCACATCCTCCACATCTGTGTATATGTCTGTCACAGACGTTGAGGGGGGAGCCATGGATGATCATTTCTGAGGGGTCTAGGGAGATTCCTCAGACTTGAGTTCGTGAAGAGGTGCCTGGTACTCTTATAGAAAGTAGGCAAGACTAAACTTCCTAGATTTGTCAAGACTGATGTCCTGTTAAAGAAATAGAAGACCAAGCATATTCCATCCATTGCTAAGGATCCCCATAAAAAATGTCAGGATTTTACTCGGTGATCGTTTAATGCACTTATGGCCTTAAAGCCTCCTTAAGTCTTATCTCTTCCTGCTACACCTTGGTCTTCCATTCCCTCCAAGAGGCTTAGAGACTCTTAATTCCTTGGATGAGGAATTGGATTTCGGGGATGAATCTTTACAAATTCCTTCTCCCTTAGACAGTGGCTCAGAGGAAAAGGATTCCTTATCTACTGATTCTCCCTTTAAGGAGTTATTTTGTGTGGGTATTGTGACCCATACAAAGATGGATTTCAAGTGGGTTCGTTTCCAAATGTTAGAGACTTGGAAGAGGTATTATGAGCTATTGCAGATGGATTCTTCTTGCTTCTTCAGCTGCTCCTGGAGTGCTTGCTGCTTTACTGGATACCTTCACAGCTGCTTCTTTGGCTCCTGACTCCCAAGTCTTCAGCTCTGAAGAAGTCAAACCACTTCTGTATGGTACCCAAGGACCTCAAGTTACCTCTACAAGTGCTGGTCCTTAGACCCTTTTGTTATATCTCTTTCTACAGGCAAACCTTCTAAACTTTTTTCCTCCTCTAAACTTCCTTCTGACAAAGGCAGTCAGGCTGTAGAGAGATTAGAGAAAAAAATGAATACCTCTGCTGCCATGGCCTTCAGGGCAATAACCATAAACTGTCAAACCCTTTTGACCAGGCACATTTTGACTGTTTTGTCCCAGCTGGGGGGAGGGTTCATAAAGCTTGCCTGACTCAATAAGTCTGCTGCTCTTTGTTGTCTCAGCTCTACTTAAATGGCTCACTATTCTTGTGATGCAGCTGACGTATCATCTAGGCCTGCTACTCCTGGTTCTTTTATATTCCAGGTTATGCTCACAGGCCTTACCTAATGATATTAAGGCTAAAGTTAGATTCTTCCATTGATAACCAGAATCTTTATGGCACTGCTGCCAAGGAACTTTTTAAAACTTTACAAGACAAAGGTAAAGTTATGAAGACCATAAACATATTTGTTTTTCCTGTCTCCAAATTTCAGAGGAACTATCACTCCAAATCTGTATTTGTGTATAGGTAGCCTCAGCAACCCCATAGAAGCAAGAGGGTTTCTAAACATATGTTTGCTGATAAGCTCAGTCAGACTACTAAAAGACAAAAGTCTTCCTTCCCTATTAAATATGCATGTATATGACTCTCTCTCTCCCTTTCCCCTCTGCTAGGTTCCCTCATCCCAAGTTTGTGCCTGTCAACAGGTTACCAAGGACTGTTGGTTCTTTCTGTTATTCAGCATGGTTATTTCATTTTGTGGAAGCCCCTTTCTTCTTCCTTCATGCCTTCCACAGCCTCCTACTAACCAACTTTCCCATTTTCCACTTATCCTGCAGGATTTGTTGGATCAAAGGACTATTCATTCTGCCCTAGTTTCCCAGGAGGGAACAAGGTTCTTTTCCAGGATGTTCCTGGTGCCCAGGAAGGAGTGGTCTTGGAAACCCATTCTAGACCTTTCTTTAATCAGCACCTTCTTAAAAGTGCCTTCTTTCAGGATATTTCTTTGGATTCTTTGCCTGTCTTGCTTCTCCAGGCATTTCTGGGCTTTCCAGATCTGAATAATGTCGGTCTTTGTATTCCCACTCATCCCCTTTTCAGGGAATGTTTGTTTCTCTGTTTCTACCTTACATTTTCAGTTCTCTACTTCATCCTTTGGTCTTTCTACGACCCCAGGGGTGCTCAAAAATGTCTTGCTCCTGTGATAGCCTTCTGTAGGCTCCACAGGATTCAGATATTTATATATCTGGACAATGTCCTATTCTGTTGTTGCAGTATTCATAGCAGTAGGGAGTTGCTGTTTGCAGCACCACTGTCCGGCCAGTATACCAAAGTCTTTGTTCCAGGAGGGTACGTGTGACATCTGTTACCAGGGCCATAAACTGATTATGTGTATAAAAGTGACGTCTGCACATACTCTCATCAGAATTTTTCTGCTGTAGTGATCATCGGATGTCCATTTGCCAGTTCCACTTCTGCATCGCGTTTCTTCAGAAGACCGCTTTTGACCATTACAGATAAGTGCCTGATGGGGGTTTTCTTGCTTATTTTGCTTACTGTTTAGACTTGCATGTCAGGTAGGAAAGTGAAGTGTACTTGTGAGAGAGACATTCCTCACAAGGACACACACAATGTGTGTTTTTTGGATAGGCGAGGCCCATGACCATACATCCTGGTCGATTTGTAAGTCGTTCATCCCCAAGACCCTGTGTAGCCGATTAGCGGCTTTGAATCTATATCTTGAGAACCAAAGACCCCAACGCTTGGAGTTAGTCATGAAGGGAGGAGTAGGTCCATCCAATGAGCTGCCTTGGAAGAAGGCCAAAAAAGTTAGGCATGAATCCCAGGCTGCTCCTCAGGCATATGAGCAGGCTCTAGAGGTGATTGAAGACCCAGAGTCCATTCAGACGATGGTTACCAAATCAGGCCCGGGAACCTTAATGGAAGCTGAGGTGTGGGATACCGAAGGTACATCCACTGAGGTAATTCAGCCATCAGAGTCTTTTGACTGCTCCTACAACCCCCTTGAAAAGGAAACAAAAAAACAAGCACTCTGAGCCTCCACAGATGCCTGGTTGGGAATCTTTCTCTCAAAGTCTGTTTAAGGCCTTTCAGGCATTACAGTTACAGCAACCTCCTCTTACTCTCACACCTCAGCCACCCCTCTGTGTCTGAGGAAGATTACTCCTCTTCTGAGGAGTCCTTCTCCTATAAAGCACAAATTGAATCCCCCAAGGAATTCATTACTCCAGAAGAGGAGGACTCTATTTCTCCTGAATCACCAGGAGAAGTATTCAGCTTTGGGGAACTATCTCCCTCATGAGGGAACATTTTAAGTGACGGGCCTCTGAGGTTTCAGACTCCAAGAAAAGGGACTTTGACCTTTTGCAAATGGAGCAACCATCTCCCTCCGCTGTGCCTCCCTTGCTGCCTGCTTTTCAGGATGCCTTCCTAGCTCCTTCACAGTCTCCTGACTCCCAACCCCCAGCAGCTAAATGACCTCATCAATTTTACAGGGTCCCCAAGACACAGTTTCTTTTCAAGAACCCTCCAGCAGACCCAGCTGTTATAGATTTTTCTGCAGATAAGACATCCAGACAACAACCTTCTACTGCTCTTCATCCAACTGATAAAGACAGTAAATTTATGGACAAGACAGGAAAGAAAGGTATATACCTCCTCCACTTTGGTCATCAGGGCTCTGAACTACCAGACCCAGATGGCAAGGTATGTACTAGACACCATTTCTAAAGCCTCTACCCTTCTGTCTGAGGTTCAGGACTCCCCTATTAGAGCGCAACTAAGTTCACTTCTCTCCACAGCATCCCAGGTGACCAGGCACTCTAAGTGCAGCTATGATGCTGTGGAAGCTTCATCAAAAGCTGTTGCTTCTGGATCAGTGCTTCACCGTTACTCCTAGGTAAGGCTACAGCCCCTCCCCATAGATGTTCAAACTAAACTACTGGATGCACCTTTAGACAAGGCCCTTTGTGGGCAAGCTTCTCTAATCCCGCCAAGAGAAGGGTAAAGAATTACAGAATCTCAAACACCTTCTGGTGTCCCCTATTCCTAGATATCATAGGAATTACCCTCAGAATCCCTCCTTTGTTAGAAGGCAATCTTTTCATTCAGTGCCACAATCAAAGGGACGTAGATAGTCGAGGAAGACTTCCAGTCCTAGATTTCCCTCTAGCTCTGCTACCACACCCTTTTGGAGCCAGCTTGACCAATCCAGGCCTCTTCCACTGTGACTCCCCCCCCCCCCCCTTGCATACAGCAACACCCATATCCCTTCGACTCACCCTCTCCTTTCCCTCCTGCCGGAGATTAACAGCAGAGCAATGGATCCTCTCTATCATCTAGAGAGGATATTACATGACTTGGTGGATGCTCCCACTTTTCCAAGGTATTCCTCAACCACCAAAACCCAAATCCAGGGGAATTAGCTCAAATGGTAGAACGCTTGCCTGTTCCCACCCATCATTCATCAACTTCTAAATCAAGGCACCATAGAACCTGTGCCCTCCCCTCAAAGAAAGATAGGTTTTTATTCTAGAATGTTTCTGGTACCAAGGAAAGAGGGCCCTTAGAGACCTATCCTGTATCAGTCCTTTCTGAACCTCTTCCTCCACGTTCCCAGTTTCAAAATGATCACCTTAACATTTCTCTTGCCTCTGATCCCTTCCAGGCATTCATGGTAGCCCTAGATGTCAAGGATGCCACTCCACATCCCCATTCATCCAGATTACAGGAAATTCCTCAGATTTTCAGTAGGCTCCTGTCATTTTGAATTGTTTGTATTGCCTTTTGGTCTCTTCACTGCCCCATGAGTGTTTACAAAGTGTCTAGCCCCCTTCATTGCTCATTGCAGGACCCAGGGTATACAAATATACCCATACTTGCACTTCCTACACTCGTCCTTCATCAAGACCACCAACTCCTAATTCATTTACAACGGGTGTCAAACACCCTCTCTCTTCTGGGGTTCACAATAAATGTAGAAAAATCTCACCTGATTCCATCACAGGACATGATTTTCCTGGGGTGCAGACTCCGTAGAGACTGCATGAAAGCCTTCATCCCAGATCAAAGGATTCAGGAACTCTGTACTTAAATCAGATCCTAACCCAAAACGTCTTGACAGCTTGGGAATTTTTGAGAGTGTTAGGCCACATGGCATCCCTAATACCCATGCTGCCTTTGGCAAGACTCCACATGCACAAAATTCAATGGGTGTTTAAAAAAAAAAAAAAAAAAAAAAAAAAACAAAACACTATGGACCCAACATTCCCAACCCTTGAACTCTCCATTTCCACTTCTCCTGTGCCTAAAAAAGGAAAGCCACTGGTGGTTATCTACAGTGCAGACCAACCCGGGGACCCACCTTCAGATTCCAGCACCACAACAACAGCTATCCACAGATGCTTCAGATCTGGGCTGGGGTGCAGTGTTACAAACAAACCAACAGCACCTCTCAGTACAAGGAAAAAGGCATACTCTAAGGAAAAAGGACCACATCAACATCAAGGAAATGAGGCACTGCTGTTAGTGCATCTAACATTCAAGCCCTCTATGCTGCCAGGAACTCTAAAAGTAATCACAGACTATATGACTGTCCTGTGGTAAATAAACAAGCAAGGGGGGGACCAGGTCCTACCCACTATGCAGCCTGGCTATCCAGATATGGAATCTAGCCTGTTCTCTCAGGGTCCACTTATTGGCCATGTATATCCCCTCCTCGGCACAGAATGTTTTGGCAGACTCACTCAGCAGAACCTCCGCCCCTTCTCACCTCAGAGAGAGGTTTTCCTAGACTTGATACACAGGTGGAGTATCCCACAAGCAGACCTATTTGCCTCCCCACTGAACAGTTAGATGCCCAACTTCTGCATAAGGAACACACATCCACAAGCTTGGAAAGTGGATGCCTTCTCCTTCTCATTGGGGGGGGGGGGGGGGTACCTGTACACCTTCCCCCATTCACTCTAATTCAAAAAGTCCTCCTAAAAATTCAAAAGGACAAACCAAAAATCCTACTGGTGACGCCCTTTTGGCCAAGACAGCAATGGTTTCCCCTCCTACATTCTCTAGCCAAGGGCAATCACCACAGGTTACCCCACCGTCTAGACATACTCGCACAGAATATAGGATCCCTACTACACCCACAGGTAAACAACCTAAATTTGACCTTATGGGTGATAGGATTCTAATCCCTTACAGACACCTTTATTCAGAGGACGTACTCAATGTTCTGCAGGAGGCCAGAAAACCTAGCACTCAAAGAAACTATGTAGCTAGGTGGCACATATTCTGCAATTGGTGTCATAGGAACAACCAGGACCCCCTCACTACCCCCATTCCAAGGGTCCTGTCCTACTTGTGTGAGCTACTTCAATCAGGACTAACATATTCTTCAATCAAAGTCCATTTGTCTGCCATTTCTGCCTGTCTGCCCATTTCACCCCCTTTGGCATCCAGACTGGAATTCACTTTTTCTGAAGGGAGTCCTCCACACAAACCCCCACGAAAACCCATCCCTCCTCCGTGGAACCTAAACTTTGTATGGTACGTTTCCGTTATCAGGGCAACAGTTCTAATGAGCTCGCAATGATCGCGATTCAGATGTTTATATAACCGTCGTAATGATTAATACAGCTTGGTTACAAGTTTTCTAGACTTTATCTATATATTTACTGCCATGCACAGTATCAGTATATGCAGTCAGCAAATTAAATACATTTTCAAGTGACAGCGTTATCCGTGGCTGTTGATGTCCATATTATAGAAGGCGGTTTACACAGCAACAGCACATAAAGAGGAAACCTACAGGCAGATAGAGTTTCATGAGTCAAGGTGGGAAGTAAGACTTCTTTTATAAACCGATCGTTACCTGCAACCACTTCCTTTTTATTGACAGCCGACTTAACTAGAAACTTAAGAGACCACAAGGGACACCTGACAAACTTCATCCAGTCTTACTTCCTGGAGTTCTACACTTACACATCACTATGTTTTGGTATCCATAAGCAATCTCTCCTGTATGCTGGATTCTGCTTGAAAGACAGCAAAATACAGCAATCCGATAAGAGAGTTAGCCAGTTCACCCAATCCGACAATTTAGCAAGCAGGCGTACATTTACTTTCTGTGCTTAGTATCTTGTGTTTTTTTTTTTTTTGCCATGTAGACAAGTTAACGTTTGTCGTACATGTAAGCCACAGGAGAGCAAGTTGTTCTATTTGTTAAATGCAGATAATGCGTCTGCATATATGTTTAACTTTTAACTTTTCCCGTTTTTGTGTTTCATGTATATCAGTTCATATTCCAGTATCTTTGTAAGGAGCTTGCAATGATCTCCAGTACTTGGCTTAAACAAGTGCGACTTCATAGTACAGACTTAGACACAGAAGAGAAATTAGTGACACTGAAAGCAAAGGTAAAATTACCGCTAAAGTAAACTAAAAGCTACACACATTAATAAACAGCAGCACTTAAATATACAAGTACATCACTTTTAAACATATTTATATCATCAAACAAATCACATTTTCAGACGCGACAGCATGGTAACATTCCAACCGCTCAGTACATGTGTTGCCCCGATAACGGAAAAGTACCCTTTGTATTAGAGAAGCTTAACTCACCCCCCCCCTTTGAACCAGCACACTCTGTTTCCCTGAAACTATGCACACTGAAAACAGTCCTGCTAGTAGCCCTCACCTCTGCCAGGAGGGTCTCAGAGATCCAAGCCCTTATGGCCACCTCTCCGTACCTTGTTTTCCACAAGGATAGAGCAGTCCTCGGGACCAACCCTTCGTTCATGTGCAAGGTAGTTAATGAACTCTCATTGAATCAATCCATTAGCCTACCATTTTTTTATCCTCATCCACAAAATGCCTCAGAAAGGACCTTACATTCCCTGGATGTACACAGACAATTTCGATACTACTTTAGACAAAACCAAAGATATCAGGAAGTCAGATCAGTTATTTCTTTCCTTCCATCCCAGAGCCCTTGGGGAAAGCTGTCGTTAAGCAAACCATTGCCTCATGGATCTTTTAAGTCCATTTCCTTGTGCTACTCCCACCATGGGAAATCCTTACAAGGTCATATTAAACCACATTCTACCAGAGCAGCTGCTTCCTCTACTGCCTTTTTCAAAGACATAGACTCCTCTTCCATTTTAGAAGCAGCTACTTGGACCTTAGTACACACATTCACCAAACACTACAAGATGGACATAGCTTCCCGTGCTAGAGCAGGATTTGCCAGGACTATCCTTCAGGGTCTACTTGACCACAGGACCCCTTCCTCTTCCCAGGTTCATACTTAAAGCTCTGGTACCCACCCTACTGTTATGAATATTGCAACATCAGAATAGAAGGACATAGAATAGTTGTGTAAGAACTTACCATAACTTAGATGTCCTTCTCTTCTTTGTTGCTGTATTCAGTCCCACCCACCTGCCCCCTGTCTCTTTCTGACTACGCTCCCGGGTATCACCTGTGGGCACATTGCCATCATCTCCCTTGATCCCCTGGTCTCAACCTACACAGCCATCCTACTGCCCTGGGACTGTCCTACATGTAAGTCTAAGGGTCTCTTACAAGGACCCTCCTGGTCAAACCTCACAGGCACTACTCTATGCGGCAAAACAATTCTGATGAGGGTACGTGCAGACATTACTTTTATACCCAACGTCGGTTTATGGCACTGGTAACAGATGTCACACTTACCCTCCTGGAACTAAGAGTTTGGTATACTGGCCAGATGGTGGCGCTGCAAGCAACAACTCCCTACTGTTATGAATTCTGCAACACAGAAGATAAGGACATCTAAGGTTATGGTACGTTCTTGCACAACTATTTTTGTCTGCTTCTTCAGGCTTCCTCTCAACACCAGCTGCTTCAGGACCTAAACTTCGTTATGCTCCTGCTGCAGAGCCTGGGCTTTACTGTCGATCTGCACAAGTCACTTCTGAGGACCACGTTTTCCTGGGTTGTAGACTTCAGACCATTCCAATGTTGGCTTTTCTTCCCCCTCCAAAAGATGTTCTGCCCATGACTGCTTATTTTTAGTCTCTTCTTGCTGTCAGGGAATTTCAGTGCTCTGGAGTTCAAGGTATCCACCATTCCCATGCTACCATTTGCCAAACTTTACATGAGAAAGTTCCACTGATATTTCAAGACTGTCTGGTTCTAACACTGCCACCCTGTGGAATTTCTGGTTCCCTCTATTACTCTGCTTCACACTAG
This sequence comes from Protopterus annectens, assembly GCF_019279795.1. Taxonomy (NCBI): domain Eukaryota; kingdom Metazoa; phylum Chordata; order Ceratodontiformes; family Protopteridae; genus Protopterus; species Protopterus annectens. Next base: position 627,965,647 of record NC_056749.1, read on the forward strand.
AGATTCTTTGGTGGATTCAGCAGATCTCTATCAATCCAGGCCCGTCTTGTCATTCTCCTCCTCCTACTTAGAAGCTTTTCAAAAATGCATTTGATTTGGGATAGGGAGCCTTGTCCAACAATCTGAAAGTTCAGGGTCTCTGACTCCTTTATTAGATGGTTCTCTATTGTGCTCCAAAGCTCTAAGTCCTCTGTCTTGTAAGGTTAACACCATATCCTTTTCTTAAAATGGGACGTTCCTTTATACCTTTCCTTTTTTTCCTCTGCTTCCCTGCACGGGATTATGATGGACTCTGCCAGAATCTTGCTGGTGACTCCCTTTTGGTACAAACAGCACTGGTTCAGCCTTCTGTTTAACCTGGCCAAAGGCAATCATCACAAGTTACCTCACTGCATAGATTTTCTCACACAAAGCAAGGTCTCTAATTCACCCTCACTTGTTCTCACTTCACTTTGGATGATAAGGTTCTGATCCCCTTTAGACACCACTTTTGTGAAGACATGCTTAAGGTTCTGCAGGAGGACAGGAAACCAGCTACTAGAAAATCCTGCATAGCTAAATGGAAGAGAGTTTTTGTTTGATATTTCAGGCATAACCAATATCCCTTTTTAGTGGGGATCCCTTTGGTTCCTTCCTATTTGTGTGAATTGATCAATACTGGCTTAGATTATTTTTCTGTTAAACTCATTTTTCAGCAGTTTCTGCCCGTCTGCCTTTGACCCCTCCTTTGGTTTCTTGTTTTGAGGTCAAGTAACTTCTTAAAGGCGTCTTTCATATCAGGCTTCGAAGGCAGCATATTCCACTTTCATGGGACCTTTAATTTTGTCCTTTGATCCTGCTTCTTTTTCCACTCTGTAACACTGCACCAGGAAGACTGTCTTGTTAGTGGCGCTTACTTCAGACAAGATCATTTCTGAACTCCAGTCTCTTAAGGCAAGTCCCTACCTTTTTGGGGTTTTTTTCATCGAGAAAGGGTATCCCTGTGTACTAATCCTTTTATGCCCAAGGTGGTTAATGATTTGTCCCTGGGTCTGTCTGTTCAACTCCCTTTCTTGTTTCCTTCTCTACAGTCTGCTAGTGAAAAAGTGCTTCACGCCTTGGATTTACATATACAGCTCAAAGATTATTTGGACAAAATGAAGGCCTTCAGAAAATCTGGGCAGGCTTGTATTTTTATTAGTATCAGGACATATTGGGTTTGGTTGTTTGTAGAAAAACCATGCTCTGCTGTTTTTGTAAGGTCATTTCCTTTTTGCTCTTTCATGGTAAGCATTTTTCTGTTTCTGTTCAAGCGCTTTCTACTAGGACAGTTATGTCTTTGGTGTTTTTCAGGGCTTTGGGTATAAGATCCATTCTAGAATGTGATACTTGGTCCTCTGTTCATAGTTAAGTTGGATGCTCTTTCCAGAGCTAGGGTAGGGTTTGCCAGGGCCATCCTTCATGGGTTTGTGGAAGGCTCTTCCTTACCTTCCTTCTCCCATTACTTAAAGTAGCTTTTGTAATCTCCCACATGCAAGACATACTGCAACCGTGATATGGAACTATTGCAGTATTAAGTCCCTCCTTCCGTCATGCCTCCCATTTTTCCTGTAGGGAACACTGTTCTGGGGTAATTGCTTTTTGTCTTTTTTCCCTTCTCCCCTTTTTCCTGAATGTACATGTCCTTATTTTTTGGAGATTGCTCTAGTTATCCTGAAGCACTTCATTTCTGAAGATTGAGCTTTCCTACTTCACCTTTATGCCCTACACCTGCAGTCCGAGCATACGGCTGATGTACATGATGTGACTGCTTTGGTATGCTGGCCAGACATTAAGCTGTCCTCTGCAATATTTATTCCTAACATCTATACTGTAACTCTCCTTACCAATTGTTAAGTCATATTCTAGTATCTGTTTGTTATATGTATGTTGAGTGAACTGTTTAAATACTAAATGTTTTTACTTTGAAATTAACTTTGCCTTTAGTGTCACAACAGATAAAATGCCGTTTTTATCTTTGCGTAGTATCACTGCAGAAGAATTATTTGTTTGTATCTAGATATCTTAAAAGCTGTTTATGTGATGTATCTACTTTTTCCCCGGATCTCCATTCGGACGTCTGTAGTCAACAAAGACGAATAGTATAAATAAATAGTAATAAATATGTGTATTGTAAACTTTTTTTTTCTGAAACTATATTATGTGATGTTGTCGTATCTCACCTTCATTCTTAACTGGTTAAGTTTGGAACTGATCCTCTCTTCCAACTTGGCCTTATACAAAAGCTCGAGGTCTTCCACTAGCTTGTGACTGAAACCCCATCCCATCATGCCTTAGGAAAGCTCCCCTGATCTTGTTTGCTGCTAAACAAGACTGGGTGCTTCCATACTGACTCTGGTTAAGTGAAATTCTCATTTTGCAATTTTTGGATAAATTGTTCTTTAATTACTTATATTTTATTTAGTTAGGTAGTGTTTTATTGAATAGTTTGGAGTTTTTGTTTTTTTCTGATGTTTATGCTGTTGGCCGTTGTTTCCTCTCAAGGCCTTTTTTCTCTCACCCTATCCCAGCTTCAATTTTTCTTTTCAAATTCTTTTTTAGTTAGGGCTTTCTTTCTCTTAATTGTTAGGCTCTTTTACGTTAGAGAGCAGTTTGACTTAAGATTTTGTCTGTTTGTTCCTCTGCAAATTACTAGGCAATCTCATTTGATTAGATAAGTTCTCTCCTAAGCCCATTTTTAGTTAGAGGGCTTTCTTTGTTAAATTTTAGGCTTGTTTAAGTTAGAGAGCCTGTTTGACATTGCATATAGTCTTTCTGGTTCTCTGTAAATTACTAGCAAGCTCGTTTAACTTAGAGGGCTGCTTTTGCCTGTTTAATTTAGAGGGCATGTTTTTTCTTTTTCTCCTTTGTACTTGTTTAAAAAAAAAAAGCTATAGTACATAGTTTATTATATTCTTGTTGTTGTTGCCTTTTTCCGAGATGTCTACTAAACAGCCTAAAGATAGTAAACCCCCAGGGTTTAAAAAAAAAAAAGTGTAAAATGCAGCCAAAAAATGTCAGTTACTGATGGACGTACAGTCTGCATGTACTGCCTCGGAGCCGTACACCTTCAGGAGTCTTGTGCCATATGCCACTCCTTTAGCCATAGTGTGCTACTGGAGAGGAAGATTAAATTAATTCTAAGAGGACTGTTGAAGACCCCCTTTTTCAGAGGCTATTGAAGAAGGTCAGGGTCCTTCAAAATTGGGCCATTCCCCCTCTTCTAAATCAGACAAATTCAGGAAAAGTTAATCTTTTTCTGAGGCTCAGTCAGAGCCAACAAAAAAGTTGCAAAAAATTTCAGCTTCAGATCAGAAGACATGCCCGAGAAACCTTCCACCCTGACTCCTTTAGTTTTGGAGCCGTTGGGTTTTCAGGTATGGAGCTGGTCCCCGGAATTGGAACCGGTATCTCCAACCTTAAGATCTCCCTTATTTCAGGTATCCAGATCTCCTCCTTCTCCCTCCTCTCGATCCTCCAGGAGCCTCTCTAATGATTATGTGGATTGCGTGGTATGGAGGCTGTTGAAGACACTGGGGCTTGCAACCCAGAGGGCTTCGGAACCGACCCAGTCAACCCTTTTAACATCGGTTCCAAGCTGATCCCGGACTTCGGAGCCAGAATGTGTAGAACTGGTTGTAGTGGAACTGTCGGAGCCAAGACCCTATCCCAGGATCTTTGGGCCCGACTACTGCTCCGATGTCCTTGGTTTCATCTGAAGTCGGGAAGTCTAGGAGCCTACACACTCTGGTTGGGTCTGGGGAGGGGAGTCTGATCAGACAGTTGTCTGATCTGAACTTGCCTCTCGGGGATTTGGCGTGGGTGAGCTCTGCCTCTGCATCAGCCTCGGAGCCAACCTCCTTCATTCCGGGAATGCCTTCTGGTTCATTGGAGCCGGAGGTTTCCTCAGATCAGGGTAGAAGGCTTTCAAGGTGATGAGAGTTGCGGTCTCCACAGACAGGTCCACCCCCAGGTCCGGACATTCCTCCACCAAAGGCACTGGTATCTTTGTCAGCACCACTGCATCCACAGAGAAGTGGAGACCCTAGACCTCAAGATACCCCAATGGGTGAAACTCTCTCTTCCGAAACCTCTCCAGAATACCCTTCTGAAGAGGTCTTTCAGAAGAGACTTTGCAAGAGGACGTATTTAGACTCCCCAGAAAAGTCCATCACATCAGATACAGACCTTGATGAGTCAGAAGGGTCCCCATGGTCACTCTCTGAGGATGTCTCCTTCGCAGACTTCCTGGAAATACTTAAACAGAGAGGTGGCTGGAAGCCCATCAACCCTTCTGAGGAGTCTGAATACCTGAAGGTTTTTGGGTCTCTCCTTTCCGTCACTTGGGTGTCTCCGCCTTTTGACGAACTGATGGACCTAGTTTGTCAAAAGGTGTGGGAGTCTCCAGACTCAGTGGAGCCTGTTCCCAGGAGGCCAAACAGATGCATAACATCCCCTACAGATAAGAGTTTTCTTACAAAAGGTGTCTCACTAGATGCTGTGGTTGTGATGGCGGTCACCAAAAAGGAACTTTGAGACATCCTCTTCTATCCATCCACCGTACAGGGTGTTTCGTACGGTGGACAGATACAGAAAGTGCCCCTTTTCTTCAGCGACCTTTGCAATCAGATCACTGAATTATCTCACCCACTATACCAGACTTCAGAGAGATCTCCTGATAGAGCTAGGAGATTCACTCCAAGGTTCAGTAGCTGAAGGGATATCAGAGAAAGTTTCCTCTCCGCTCTCAACCTTAAATTCAGTGGTCAACTCCTCCATGAGACTCATTTCTTATGCAGCAGATGGAGCAAGTAGGGCAGTGGGTACAGGAATTTCCCAAAGGAGACATTCCTGGATGCGCTTGTGTGACTTTGCGGAGCCCTTTAAATCTTCTTTTGTTAATGCCCCTTTCAATGGCTCATCCTTGTTTGGGCCAAAAGTCAGACACACTAAGCAGGTGTGAACAAGAAGGAAAAACTCTCTGTGCTGTAGGAGTCCATTTTTCCTACCTTCTAGACCTTATCCAAAAGGTCAAAAAGGGGGAAATATGTGGTTCCAAAAATCCCATAGAGCATTTCAGGATGCACGTGGTGATTCTTCCCCCAGGGGCAGAGGGGGAAGCAATAATGGAAGGCACCGACCACGTGGCAGAGGGGGTCCACATAATCAGGGCGACATGGAATTGTTTCTTGGTAAGCCTTTTCAGCACTCCTGAAAGGAGGCCCATCTGTCCATCTCTGGAGGCAGTCGGGGGTCGCTTATCTTTGTACCCAGAAGAATGGTAAAAAAAATACAAAAGACAAGAGGGTACTAAGCATTATATCCAGAGGCTATTCCATATCCTTTCCTCTACCTGCCCCAGTCATGAAAAACATCCCGGACTTTCCACCCAGTCAAAGGGAATGAGCAACTTTGGAAATACAAAAATTTCTTAAAAAAAAAAGAAGTCATTCAGAGCATCCCCACAGACCAAATAGGATCTGGAACGTACTCAAGGTTCTTTTTAGTTCCAAAGAAAACAGGGGACTGGAGACCCATTGTGGATCTCAGCAAATTAAACCAAGTCAGTAAAAAAAAAAAAAAAAAAAAAAAAAAATCAAAGTTCCAGATGGTGAAACTGCAGTCAGTACTCACGTTCCTGGGAAAAGTTGATTGGATGTGATCAATAAACCTCCAGGATGTGTACTACAATATAAAAACAGGCAGACAATCCAAGAGTCATTTGCTCTTTCGGCTGGGAGCCAGTAACTACCAGTTTCGAGCTCTGCCCTTTGGTCTCACTACAGCCCCCAGAGTGGTTCACAAAGTGTATGGCAGTAGTCGTGGCTCACTTGAGACGCCTAGGATTACGAGCATTTCCATATCCAGATGACTGGCTCCTAACTGCCACCACCGAGCATCTACTAACAAAAGTAAGAGACACCACCTTGCAGATCTGCACAATAAACTATGAAAAATCTGCCTTGTTGCCATCTCAGCATACCATTTTTATAGGAGATCTAGATACAATGAAAATGATGGCAAAGCTTCCTTCCGAAAGGGTCCAAGTTCTACGAAGTCGGGTTCTACTCCTACTATCCAAGTAAAAAGTACAAGCAAAAACAGTTCTAAAAGTCTTTGGAACCATGGTAGCAGCAGTAACCCTAATTCCGTTAACACGTCTGCACATGAGAATTCTGCAGTGGTTACTGTTCACTCAGTGGTCCATGCAGGAACTATTCCATGTCCCACCTAATTAGAACGGAATCCTGCAAGAAAGATCTTCGTTGATGGCTTCATTCCACTCATGTGACATTAGGTTGACCCTTTCCTCTTCCACAACTTTTAGTCACAGTGACCACTGGCGCTTCCCAGACGGGGGGGGGGGGGCATTACCTAGGAAGGACGGTCCAAAGCACTTGGCAGAATCATGAGGAACACTTGCACATCAGTGTCCTAGAGATGAGGGTGGTGCTTCTTGTGTTGCAAGCATTCCAAGACTTTCTTCCGCTAGGAACTATTGCAGTACAGAAAGACATGTCAGTTGTGTAGTACATAAACAAGTATGAACCAGGTCCTACCCCCTTTGTTAAGAGGCCCTGAGAGTATGGCAGTGGCGACCTCCTCCCAACTCTTTCTGATAGCAGTGCACATCCTGGGTAAATCCACCATGATAGCAGACAAAACTCATCAGAGCGATAATAATGCCTCACGAGTAGTCCCTAAAACAAGAAGTAGAGAAGGAGATTTTCCACAAATGAGGCCAGCCTTGCTGTGACCTTTTTACCACATCCATGAATGCCAAATGCAGCAGCTGTTTTGCCCTAATACCCCCCAGGGGGAGTCACCAATGGATGTACTTGTACATGATTGGCCCTCGGGTCCCCTCTGCCCCTTCCCTCCCTTTCCGTTGATACCCAAGTTTCTTCAGAAAGCCAGCTCATTAGGAAGGAATTTGATACTTGTTGCCCCATACTGGCCTTGTCAAATCTGGTTCCCTTTCCATTGGCCTCATCTCCAGGAGGAGCCATGGATTCTGGACCCAGTTCTGGACCTTCAGACTTGTGCATCAGGGATGCTTCACCCCTCCCTTCAAACCCTCAAACTGACAGCTTGGCTGCTCCAATTCCAAATATGGCCGGGCTCTCTAACCTTTCCCCATCAGTGAAATGTATCTTGATCTCGTCTCATAAGGCTTCATCGAGGAAGTTGTATAAGAGCAAATGGAAAAGACTTTCTTCCTGCGCCTTGAATAACCACATTGATCCCTTCTCTGCCCCTATACCTTCCATTCTTGAATTCTTGGCAAATCTATTTAATGAAGGTTCAGCTGCTGCTACTATTAGAGTTCAGTTAGCAGCGATATCCAATCTCCATATAGTTGAATCAGAGCCAAATGTGATGTCCCACACTTTGCAAGACATTTCTTAAGGGCACTATTTTATTAAGACCACCCATTAAAGCCCCTTCAGCACCATGGGACCTGAACTTTGTCTTATCCCATTTGCCCCCCCCCCCTTTTGAACCTGCATCATCGTGTGATCTAAAGGTTTTGACATGGAAGACTATTCTTTTGATAGCCATCACTTCTGCTAGAAGAGTTTCAGAGCTACAGACATCGTTTCTAAAGCCCCACTACATGCTTTTCCACCAAGACAGGGTATCCCTTAGAACAAGCCCATCCTTTCTACCTAAAGTATGCTCAGAATCTAATTTGAACCAATCTATAGAACTACCAGTCTTTTTCCCCAACTATGGCAGCAAGGCAGAATATATGCTACACCAACTAGATGTACATAGACAGTTACATTTCTCCTTGCATAGGACTTCAGAAAATCTGACCAACTATTTGTATAATTTTCAGATTCTAAGAAAGGTGCTCCTGTATCTAAAGTCACACTTTCAAAATAACTGTAAGACTATATTACCTTTACCTAAAAATCTCAGAACAAAGATCTCTCTCATAAATTAAAAGGTCATTCTTTTTTTTTTACTAAATTTTTTTTATTATTTCAAATAAGATGTCTTAAGAAACATTACATGAAATAAAGATAAATAACATATTTACAATTCTAAAACATTACTAACTTCAAACCATTATATAACTATTTACATTGGTGTCTATATAATATAGAATTTCAGTGTTATTTGCATAAAGTTAGAAACATAAGATGATGTATCTTCTCCGATCTTTGAGTATTTCCAGTACTTTCATCCAAGAGTAATAGTAAGAAGTAGATCTTTTAGTTCTGTACTTCACTGTTAATATTTCCATGTGAGCAACGGTTGTTAAATTCTCAAATTCCTTGAACGTAGGAGAAGCCTCATTTTTCCAGTGTATAGTTATGATTTTACATGAAATTGCCAATAGTGACCATAGGATTTTAGTGTCTTTTTTTGGTACACAGTTTGGAATAGGAGAGTTGAATAAAATTAAAGACTTTGTTAATTGAAAATTATCATTATAAACAGTCTGAAAAAAATAGTTAATGAATTTCCAGTACATATTGAGACATATACATTCATAAAAAACATGCTGCCAATCTGCTTTTATCTTGGTATGGCATCTCCAACATTGATCTTCAATAGAAAACATTTTGGCTAACCTATGTGGTGTATAGAAACTTCTGTGTAGATATCTCCAAGTGAATAATTGCCAGTGTTTTGATAATGTAGAAAATTTGGAAGATTTTAGAATATTACTCTTTTCTTCTTCAATTGGAGGATGGTTGTTTATTAAAGTATAATAATCCCAGTATGATTTTTCATGATAGTTTTTTTTTTTTTTTTTTTTAACAATTTTATAGATATTAGACAAGTACCCTGTTAAGGCTGTTTTGTGATTAGAATAAGGTATTCAATGAGTTTTGGAGCTTCATGTCTAACTGAAGGTTGCATTTGTTCTATTTTATTTATAAGAAAATGCCTTAGATTTTGTAAAAACAACCAATTGCCTTTATTTATATCATAATTATAACTTATCTGTTCATTTGTTAGAATTTTCCCTTTCTCTATAAGTTGATGCCAAAAGAGTAATGTTTCTTCTTTAAGTATATTTATTTTAGCTATTTGGAATGTATCTAGAATGTTTGGTGTAAAAGCTATAGGGAAAATAAGAAAAATCCAAGAATTAATATTTGGTATCTTGTTTATATATGTTTTGAACACTGAAAGTGTAGAGCTTATATAGTTTGATGGCAATTTATTAATATTATTCCTTTTCCCTAAAAAATAATGTTTTAACATCCATATAAGGGGTGATGGTATTACTGTTAAGGTGTCTTGTATGTGATTATAATTGACTTCTATGTAAATCTGCTCATGGGCTTGTTTCCATATGGGTGTGTATGAATTATTTAACCATAGCGTTATGTTTTTAATAACAGATGAGGTAATATATAAATCAATATCCGGTAAATTAATTCCACCGCCTTCCCAATCTGATAAATGTTTATTTAAGGCTATACGGGGTTTATTTGGAAACCATAGAAAATTTAAAATTAGTTTATTGTATCTTTGAATAATATATTTGGGAGGTGGCAATGAAAACTTTTGTATTAAGTATAATATTTTGGGAAATATTATTATTTTAATAAGATATAATCTGTCTGCTGTTGAAATATATATTTATTCCAGTAACCAATTGTTTGTTCTGTTTTGTCTAGTATTTTATTATAGTTAAATATTAGATAATCTGTTAATTCATTGAGTAGGTTTATTCCCAGATATAATAATTTACTTTCTGTTACTATATATTTGGAAAATCTTTTGTTTATATTAATTTTTTTTTTACAATTACAGAACATAATTTTAGTTTTGTTTTAATTAAATTTTAAGCCTGAAATATTTTGAAATGTATTCATGGAGTTAAATAGAGCATTCAAAGACTCATTTGCATCTGAGAGAGTTAATAGTATGTCATCAGCAAAGAGTTGGATTTTATGGTTTAACATTTTATTAATAATACAAATGCCCTTTATGTTATTGTTTGATCTGATTTGATTTGCAAAGGGTTCTATGAGTAATGCAAATAACAATGGTGATAAAGGGCAACCTTGTTTACTTCCCTTTTTGATTGTTATAGGGCCTGATCTATGCGATCCTAGTTTAACATATGCAGTAGATTTTACATATAGAATTTGGATAAGATTATTAAAATTAGAAGGAAAGTTATATTCTTTTAAAACTAGTGAAAGAAAGTTCCAGTTAACCGTATCAAAAGCTTTATTATCTAATGAGATTACATTTAAATCTAGGACTTCGTTTGCTATAATCTATTAATGTTAGTATTGTTTTAATATTATCTGAAGGATTTCTTCCTTTAATAAGACCTGTTTGATCTTTGTGAATTAAGAAAGTGTTTGATCCTATCTGCGTATATAGCCATAAACATCTTATAGTTTATATTGAGTAATTATATTAGCCTATATGAGGAACACTGCTTCTCATCTTTATCTGGTTTGATAATTGGGGATATCAGTGAATATTTCCAAGAGGGTGGTATATTCAAATCTTTATTGGCTATATCATATACTTTTAATAATAAGGATATGGCTTGATTGGGTATTAATTTATACATTTTTGGTAGCATATCGTCTGGGCCAGGTGCTTTATTTGTCTTGAGCTTTTTAATTTGTGATTGTAATTCTGTCATATTGATTGGTTTGCTTATAATGTCTATTTGTTCTTGTGTTAATTTAATATGAATATTATTTTCTAAGTATTTTTTATATCCTTAGTAGGTGTATCTTGAGTGTTTATGGAATTATCAATGTTAAATTGGAGTCTGAATGCTTCTAAAATATAATTTAGTTCTGTAACTCTTTTGTTAGTATTAGGAATAAATATTTCTTTTATTTGCTTAGATTTAATTATTTTTTTTGTTCAATTAGTTAAGTGTCTCAGGTGTGCTGAATTAGTAGAGTATGAGTTTATTTTTATCTTTTCTAAGTTAATCATAATCTTATGATGTAACAATTCTGTATACTTCTTATTGATTTGTGTAAGTTTTTGAACTTGAGTAGCATTACCCTTTTGTATTTACAGTTTCAATTTATCTGCTTTGTTTTATAAGTCTAGCATGTCTTTATTCCATAACCTTATTTTATTTATGTACCAGGATAATATTTTCCCATATATAACTGCTTTTAATGAATCCCAGACATACATTTCTGAAATATCTTCTGTGTAATTTATTTCTAGAAAGTTTTTGATGGTTTCTTCATAAAATTCTTTGAAATCTGTCAATTTTGTGATATAGGAAGGTATCCTAGTAATGGGATTTGTATAAAATGGTGTAAGCTCTATCTCAAAGACTATGGCATTATGATCAGATAAGGGACAATTTATAATTTTGACTTTGTCAATTTTTGTTATTAGGTCATTGGCAACATATATTATATCATTTCTAGAGTTCGTTTTGTATCTATGAGAATAAAATGTGAAGATTAGTGAGTCTGGTTCTGCAAATTCATTTATAACTTTTAAATACAATGTTTCTATAAATTTTGATAGTGTTTTAGAGATGGGTTGTTTTCTTCTTTTAGATTTAGAATCTGTATCTTTTTCATTCATTATACAGTTGAAGTCTCCTGCCAATATCAGGCTACCCTTAGTTAAATGAATTATCTCTTCAAAGTGCTGTTTAACTGTTTTTAATCCTAGTCCTGGGATCCAATATAGATTTACTAAGGTATAGATTCTCTTATTTAATTCTATTGAAGCTAGACAAAACATACCTGATGTATCTTGATGAGTAGTAATTATTTTAGGTGTTATAGTTGAGTTGTGAAGTAGTATAGCTACTCCTCTTTTTTTTTGTTTTGTATTGAGAGTTTATTAGTACTGTGTGATTATTAATATTTAAGTTGTTTATATCTCTATCTGATAAGTGTGTCTCTTGTAAGAAGACTATTTGTGGTTGATGTAAGTTTATGTACTTGAATAGGCTTCTCCTTTTATTACTACTATTTAGACCATTAACATTTATGGATAAACATTTCATTTCCTAGTTTTGAGTTTGTTTTATGTGTGAGTTTATGTAAATATTGGTTATTCTTTGTTCCATCTTGGATACAGAATTCAAAAAGTTTTTCTTGTATGATTTTTGCATGTTTCTGAGTGACACCAAAGTGATAGGATAAAAAAAAACAAAGAACTTCCAAACTTGTAATTCTTAACCTTAAAAACCATTCCCTATTGCTATGAGGTAATATACCTCTTTCTTTGGTTAGTGAATCTAACCAAACAAACTTTCTACCCTCGCAAATAATATTTGGATCAGTTTCTCTTATTCTCTTAGTTTTTAAATAAAGATAATTGAGTAATATATTAAGATAATCTAATCAGCTAAAATATATAAATATTTTCTTTACTCATCTTATTGTAGTTCAATAACACTCATTTCTAATCAGGTTTCTTAAAGGTACAAATATCTAGATCAATGTAGTATCATTTCAAAATAGTTTAGGGTATTAATAAACATCATGTTAAAATCTATAACTGTATGTTGCATACATCTGTTGAAAACTATTCACTGACATTACTGTATAATACAATACCATTGTTGTGTAAATGTTTTAGACTAATCAAGTCCGAAACCAGTGTTTAAATTAGTATTTGCAAAGTCATATTGGAATAAAAACATGAATAGTTCTGAAACCACATCATATTTCATGTTTAACATAAACTGAAATGCAATACAATGTACAAGTATATTAATATTTCTTTAGTAGACATTAAATATGTTCCTCTGCATTTTTCAGCTTTTCAAAGACAATTCCCATGGTTGGAGACAACAAGATCAAACTTTAGACATCTCCCTTATCCAAGAGACTACTTATAATGTTACTTGATTGAGTGTTTTGTTAACACTTTTATCAACTTTCAGAGGGACTTTGTATAATCAAAATGACACCGTACAGAGGTAAAAATACAGTGCACTTGACCACATTTTCAAAGCAAACATCTATGTATATCACATATCAACTCTTACAGCTTAGACTGACACTTAACCAGTGAGTTTATCTGCTGACAATAAGTGCTGGAGATATGATTTTGGCTTACTTAACACCAGTAATTTAATCTTATGACTGAATAAAAGTTTAGAATTAAACATCCGGAGCTTCTCATTATAGTATTTAAAAAGTATACTGGAGAACATATCAAAATAATGGAAGCTGCTAAGATTTAAACTATTATGTATGAAAATGTTACAGGTTAAAATTCCTAACCCACTTTGCAGTAAATAGACAAAAATGTATTTTAAACTATGGGGTAATACCTTTATTACGTCAAAAAGGTGTTTAAGAAGCTTGTTTTTCCTCTAACATCAGAGGTTAGCTATGGTGATCCATCCACTGCAAGAGTATTATTTATCCTGGTAATTGCTTTATGGCTGTATATAGAAATATTTAATTCAAATAAATAATTAACTGGCATTACAACAATGTTTCTCAGAAAAGTTGTTTTACAGTTAATGACTAGATAGAATGCATCATTGAGAGGATACATTTATCAAATGTCAAGTGCTTTAGCTATAATATAAGTGTCCCCTCCAATTAATCCCTGATGAATTTACTGCTTACTAAACTTGCAGACTAATATTGGCGTCTTTTCATGTAGTCATATTGGAACATGAAAATACAGGTCTGCTGATCAGGAACAATCAAGCTCTCAACTGCTAGACAATGCTATACATTTGTCTGCAGAAAGGTTTGAGAATTATGGTTGCATTGTCAAGCATTTTTGTTTACACTAACAGTAACATGATATACCCACATACACTAATATTGTGTCATTCTTGATAATGCAAAAAGCCAGGTAATGTTATGAGAAGGGTGCAGCCACAGCCAGGTAATATAATAAGAAGAGTACAGCCGCAGTCATTATTCATATGAGTAAATGGGAACAGCATGAGCCATCTAAGGATGGATAGCTCACTGAGTACCTGCCCCAATGTATGTTCATAATGCATGGTAACTTAGTAATAAATTAGGGTGTGGGCTAAGCCTCTCCCTCTTCTACTCAAATTTGATTTAATACAATATATGTGTAGAACACAGATGCTTCGACAAAGTTCAAACCTATATGGGATATAAGTATTGTATAACTGACACATTGGGTTAAATCCTCTGTTATGTTACTTATAGTTGTTTATATGATTATTGCTGTTACTTTCTCTAGTATATTATACTGTTATTTAAATGCTTGATTTGCTAAATGTACATTTAACCTTCTTGTTGCATCCCATTTGTCCACTTGAGGGCATATTTTGGTAGCAGGACATTAGTAGTATTTTGTAAGAGCACCAGTGTGGCAAATGGCAATTTTCTTTAAAATAAACCTGTCCGTTGCTTGACATTTACTAGTTTCTTTAGAGAATTTGTAAAACAGCAGTGATTTTATTCACTGATGATTAATTTCTGCTCTTTAAACTCTGCTGTACAAAACATAGTAAGGGATAGCTAAAATGTCTGGAAAACTAAACTGACAGAAAGACCAGCAGATATATGCCCTTATCTATCAAGGTGCTAGAAGACATCAGTAGCCGTAAGCTGAAAATGCTTCAAAAAATATATATCTGTGTATATTTAGATGAACCTCATATATTATTTACATTTCCTTAGAAGGAATTTAGGTTCCTGTATCTTTAAATGTGAACCTAGCTTATTTCCTGCCTAGACGTCAATTAGAAAGAGTCATTGGATGGCGTACACAAGTAAATGCGACAAGCAGTAAGTAACTCAAGATGTTAAGTTGTCAATCTCGCCTTCATTCTTGCTTGATGGGTTCGGAGCCGATCCTCGGCTCCGACTCGGCACTTGCTTTAGCTCGAGAACTCCTTTTACCAGCTCGAGGCAGCCCCATATCCCATGATGCAAGGCAGTAAATACCCAGATCTCGTTTGCCGCTTCGCTTGGGAGGTCTTCTCTTTACCAGCTCCTGGTAAGTAGTTCACATTTGTGATATTTCAAGCCCCTTTTACTTTAAAACTAATTTTTTGATAGTTTAAATTTATTTCTACCCTTTTTCTGACAGAAATCCCTGTCTCTTTTAATTTTTTATTAGTCAATTTTCCCTATCCCATTCCCCCCCCCCCTGTTAGGGTGTGTGTTGGTGTTTTTATAAAATACCTTTTGGTATTTGGTTTTATTTAATTTTGACTGGTGTGTCTGTGTGTGTTGTGTTTAGGCACCATGTCTAAGGAGAGGGTTTCAGGTTTTAAGAAGTGTGACTCGTGCTGTCAGAAGATGTCTCTGACAGACGGTCACACTTCTTGCCTGTATTGCTTAGGCCCTCTTCACCTGCAGGACTCCTGTGCTATTTGTCACTCTTTCAGCCAGAGAGTCCTGCAGGAGAGACGTAACAAGTTGATTCTCAGGAGTCTTCTTAAGCCGGAGGGCTCTCCGGCTAAGTCGGCTCCACAAAAATCAACTAAAACTGCCAAGGCCCAGGCTTCTGTTTCTAAGCCTGCGGCCTCGGCTCCGACTCGTATTGAGTCGAGATCGGTTCCCGCTGGAGCCGATTCTGGATCCACAAAGCTTTCGGCGCCGATGGCTATCGGTGCCGAATCTGTTTTGACCACTTCGATGTCGGCTCCGATCGGCTCCGACACCCATGTGGCACAGCCATCGGTGTCGGCTCCGATCGGCTCCGACACCGTAACTTTGGTGGCTGTATCGGCTCCGGCTGGAGCCGATACATCGAGACGTTCTGTCGGCTCCGGGAAGTCGGTGCCGACAGGAACAGTAGTATCGGCTCCGATGGCCCATTCCAGGAAGAGGTCGAGGTCTCCTTCCTTGGAGCCGATACTTTCGGCTCCGGCTTCGCCTCTTCTATCGGAACGGAGCCATCGGAGCCGATCTTCAAGGTCATCCAGGTTGTCAGATCATGACCTAGAGAGAGTGGTCAGTAGATTACTCAAGTCACAGGTACTGGCCCAAATGCTACACAGTCCGTCTCAGCAGACGACTGTTGGTCCACACCCCGTTACAGTTCCTCCTTCAACTCTACCCCAGAGCTTGGAGTTGGAGTCTTCGGGCATGGTTACTGCTACGGCTGGAGGACGGATACCCCTTCTGTTCCTTCAGCCCCTACTCTTATCTCCTCTTCCTTAGAGGGATTCGTGGTCGGGCTTCCATGGTCTCCTCCGAGGGGGTGAGTGGCATCGGACCCTTGTCCGAGCCCGCTCTTCCCCTTGGAGCCTCGGCCTTGGTGAGCTCGGCTCCGACATCTGCCTCGGAGACTTCCCTTTCGGTGGTTCCTGGAGTTCCTAGCTCTTGAGCGGGTTCTCTCGGACCTGCCTGGGAGGGAGCATTCGAGGTGATGAAGAGTGTACTGGCCACTGGTATCAGTCAGCAGTCTGTTCCGTAGCTCCTCCCTCTATGGTACCTGTTGACATCTCTGCCACTTCTCTTGCTACAGGACCCAGAGATCCTCCGCCTCAGGTTTCCCCATTGGGAATTTCCCCCTCTTCCGAGGATTCTCCTGATGTTTCGGGAGATCCTCCTAGGAAGAGGACTTGTAAGAGGAAGCATGTAGACCCGGCCGAGTCTGTCCCTTCGGATACTGACTTTGATGAGTCAGAGGGATCCCCTAGATCCCCCTCTGAGGATGTCTCCTTTTCAGACATCCTAGAACTTCTCAAACAGAGGGAAACTGGCCCACCAACAATCCCTCTGAGGATGAGTCAGTATACCTAGAGGCGTTTGGATCTCGGCCCTCCACCTCCTGGGTGTCTCCGCCTTTCGACCCCCTTATGCAGGTTATTGCACGAAAGGCGTGGACAGCTCCTGACTCTGTAGAGCCAGTCCCTAGGAGGCCTTCTAAATTTATAACTGCCCCTAGTGACAAACAATTCCTGACCAAGGGTGTCCCCGCTGATGCCATGGTGGTGGCTGCGGCCACCAAAAAGGAACTTGCAGATCCTTCCGTGCCCGTCCATCCTCCTAATAAGGACTCTAGGACCATGGATAGGTACGGCAAGCGGATGTTTTCCTCAGCGACCTTTGCTATGCGTTCGCTGAATTATCTTTGTCACTTCACCAGACTCCAGAGAGATATCCTGAAGGAGCTGGGAGAAGTAGTTCAGGATCCTACAGCTGCAGGGGCACAAGAAAAGATTGCTTCGCAGCTAGGAACCCTCAATTCCATTGCTAACTCCTCCATGCGGCTAATATCTTATGCTGCGGATGGAGCGAGTAGAGCCGAAAGGCACAGGTGTGGCTTTTAGACGCCAAGCCTGGATGCGGCTATGTGACTTTTGGATCCTTTAAGGCCCTTCACAAATTCTCCCTTTGATGGGTCAGCTTTGTTTGGCCCTCAGGTGAAGGAGACCTTGACCAGGTGCGAGCAGGACGGCAAGACTCTTTCTGCTGTTGGAGTCCGTTTTTCCACCCCTTCTAGGCCTTATCCCAAAGGACAGAAGGGTGGGAAGATGTGGTTCCGTAAATCCCAAGGAGTCACGCCGGATTCACGTGGTCAGTTTACCCCTAGAGGCAGAGGGGGTAACAACAACAGACGCCGCACTAGAGGCAGAGGGGGTCCGAAGAACCAGGGAAACAGGGAGCCTCTCTCTGATAAGCCCTTTCAGCATCCCTGAGGTGTTGCCCGGCTGTCCCTCCTTGGAGGCAGTCGGGGGAAGATTATCACTGTACCCAGAAGCCTGGCATTCCCTCACTCAAGACAGATGGGTACAGTCGATCATATCCAAGGGTTACATAATTCCTTTCGAGGAAATTCCAGTTGCCTCAAGTTCCCTTCTACAGGTACCACCCGGTCTAAGGGACATTGCAGAGTTAGAAATCGCAAAACTACTGCAAAAAAGAGCCATTCAGCCAGTTACAATAGACCATTCAGAGCCCGGAATCTACTCAAGGTTCTTTTGGTCCCCAAAAGACGGGAGACTGGAGACCAATATTGGATCTCAGCAGACTCAACAAGTCTGTCAAGAAGACAAGATTCCGAATGGTCACTCTTCAGTCAATTCTGCCCTTCTTACAGAAGGACAACTGGATGTGCTCAATAGATCTTCAGGATGCGTGCTATCACATCAAAATTCACAGACGCTCCAGGAGATTTCTCCGCTTTCGGCTGGGGTCCAGTCATTTCCAGTTCAGAGCCCTGCCCTTTGGTCTCACTACAGCCCCCAGAGTGTTCACCAAATGCATGGCAGTGGTCACGGCTCACCTGAGACGTCAAGGATTCCAGGTGTTTCCGTATCTCGACGACTGGCTCCTGTCAGCCACCACCAGGCATCAGCTTATACAAGCCAGGGATTACACAATAGACCTTTGTTCTCATTTGGGCATCTGTCAACTTCGAAAAGTCATCCTTATCGCCCTGCCAGTCTATTACCTTCATAGGCGCAAACTTAAACACTGTTCGGATGTCAGCTACCCTTACAGAACAAAGAGTTTCAGACATTCAGACTCATGTCAGGATCATTCTGGCCAGCAAGAAAGTACAGGCCAGAATGGTTCTAAAGGTATTAGGTCTCATGGCTGTGGCCATTACTCTTCTTCCCCTGGCTCGATTCTACATGCGCCTCCTTCAGTGGATGCTGTTCACACAGTGGTCATACCAGCAACTCCCAATGCGTCACCAGATTCTGGTGACACAAACATGCAAAGAACATCTTGCTTGGTGGATCACATCGTCTCAGGTTCACCAAGGCAGGTGCTTTGTACCTCCGTCCCCGATAGCCACTGTCACCACGGATGCCTCCCTGATCGGGTGGGGGGGGTCATTATCAGGGCAGGATGGTTCATGGGATGTGGCAACCGTTCGAGTACCATCTGCACATAAATGTCCTGGAGATGAGAGCAGTGCTTTTAACGTTGCAAGCCCTCAACGACTTTCTTCCCGTAGGGACAATTGCAGTCCACACAGACAACATGTCTGTAGTGTGGTATATCAACAAACAGGGCGGAACCAAGTCCTACCCCTTGTGTCGAGAAGCGCTCAGACTTTGGCAATGGGCGATCTCCTCTCATCGGTTTCTGGTAGCAAAGCATATCCCTGGGAAAACCAACATTATAGCGGACAGATTGAGCAGAGCTATTCTCATGCCTCACGAGTGGTCTCTCAAGCAATCCATAGCGGAAGAGATTTTTCTGGAATGGGGTCGTCCATGTTGCGATCTTTTTGCTACCCCCCAAAACAGCAAATGTCCAGACTTCTTCAGCCTCTTCCCTCTATCAGGCCATCCCCCCAGAGACGCTCTGACCCAGGATTGGCCCCAGGGACTTCTTTATGCCTTCCCTCCATTTCCTCTGATCCCTCAGGTGATCCAGAAAGCTACCGTTTTGAGAGCCAAATTGATTCTCATTGCCCCTTACTGGCCTCGACAAGTTTGGTTCCCGTTCCTCCATCATCACCTTTTGGTGCAGCCGTGGCATCTGGACCCAGTGCCAGATCTACTGATTCACCAATCCGGTCAGCTGCACCGGTCAATCCCTTCTCTCAACCTCACAGCATGGTTGCTCCACTTCCTTCCTTAACCAGGCTTCCTTTGATCTCTAACCCAGTTAGAGATATCATAGTAGCTTCACTAAAATCCTCTACCAGAAGGATTTACACTAGCAAATGGAAACGTTTCTCTTATTGGGCTAAGGCCCAAAATATTGATCCTTTTACTGCCCCTGTTCAGGCAGTTCTGGACTTCTTAGCAGAGATTTTTCATGCAGGCTCCTCTTCTTCCACAGTCAGAGTTCAGTTGGCTGCTATTTCTAATTTTCATGTCGGGATAGCAGATCATAATATTATGTCCCATAGGCTCTGCAGGGCCTTTTTGAAAGGAATTTTCCTACTAAAGCCTCCAATCAGGAATCCTCCTCCTCAGTGGGATCTAAATTTAGTGCTGACATCCTTGATTCTTCCCCCCTTTGAGCCAGCTGTTTCTTGTTCCCTAAAATATCTTTCTTGGAAAACGTTATTCCTAGTGGCTATTACATCTGCCAGGAGGGTGTCTGAACTTCATGCTCTTTCGGTTCGACCCCCCTATTTGATTTTTCACAAAGACAGAGTATCTTTGAGAACTAATCCATCCTTTTACCTAAGGTCGCTTCAAAAACAATCTGAATCAATCCATTGATCTCCTGTATTTTTCCTAACTATTCAGATAGAGCTGAACAAAAGCTACATTATCTTGATGTCCACCGTCAGCTTAGATATTATTTGGACAGAACAAAAATTTAGGAAATCTGATCAACTTTTGTTTCCTATGCGGATAATAAAAAGGCCTTCCTGTTTCTAAAGTGACTTTGTCCAGATGGCTTTCTTCGGTCATCACTGAAATTTATACGATCAGGGGAAAACAGCTGTGCTCAAAACCTAAAGCACATTCAACTAGGAGTTTAGCTACTTCTACAGCCTTTCAAGCTAGACTGCCTTTGGACACTATTTGTGCAGCGGCCACTTGGGCCACTCCTCACACTTTTGTTTCCCATTACAAATTGGACTTGGCCTCCAGGGACAGAGCCAGTTTTGGCTCTACAGTCCTCAAGAGTTTGTTCCATTGAGCCACCCAGGATAGAAGTGCTAGGGACGCGGTCCCATCAAGCAAGAATGAAGGCGAGATTGACAACTTAACATTAAGAAGTTATGTTCCTACCATAATGTTCCATGTTAGTTGTCTTCTCTCGCCTTCTTTCTTGCGACCCTCCCTCCTTCCCCCTGGCCTGGACAGACCTTGTATAAGAAACTATTATGCTAAAGACCATTCTGACCTGGTCCTTTTTCCATCTGTAAGTTTCTTCTTCCTTTGGGAAGTATTTTATGCTTGGTGTTATTGCCCTTTGTCAACAAACGAGATCTGGGTATTTACTGCCTTGCATCATGGGATATGGGGCTGCCTCGAGCTGGTAAAAGGAGTTCTCGAGCTAAAGCAAGTGCCGAGTCGGAGCCGAGGATCGGCTCCGAACCCATCAAGCAAGAAAGAAGGCGAGAGAAGACAACTAACATGGAACGTTATGGTAGGAACATAACTTCTTATTTCTAGTGATGTTTGTGGCTGTTTAAATTGTCTCGAGAACCAAGCGGGAAAGGTACATGTTTTTTCTTTTTTCTTTTCCCTTCTCTTACTTCGTGACAAACTCATGTAGTGTGCACGCGAGCACTCTAGTTTGCGGAGTAGTTTTCACAGCTATCAAACTTTGCATTTAAAACATGCTATGCCTTATTTCTCTACAAAAGAAAACACAACAGGATATCTAAGCTAGTCACAAGCATCTCTCAACTCCGGATGTCCGGAGCCACAACACACCTGACTTACAGCCTCAAAATATCACTTAAAACATATTGTTTTACTGGACTATATCAGTATGTGCATATTGGTCAAAGGCAGAACATCTTTTAAGATTATTTAAAGTAGTCTTACAATACATCTAAACTGAAATACTTCATTTCAATAGCAACACATTTCCGCCCAGCATTAGCGTTTATCCAAGCAGGGACACTTTTAACTTATAAAAAGTAATGCTGGCAGGGATGTAACTGATAAGTTATATAGCAGCCATTACTATACCTATTAAGCAATATAACCATATACTGATTAAAGTATTATAAGTTAATGAAGATTTTATAAAAAGAAGAGAAAAATAAAAACAACAAAACACAAAGAGAGAAAATAAATAAATAAACAAATATACAAATAAATAACTATTTGGGAACATTATTATGCATTGATTACTCTAAGAATATGAAAATAATAGATGGATAATAATGAAAAATAGAGTAATGTTTAAATTATGCTTAGTATATTGATGTGATTTGAGATAAATGTATTTAAATGTATGCTAATTTTGACATTTAAAGTACAACAGTACCTGTTTTGGTGTAACTTGAAGACAGTCCGAACTTTTCTTTTGTTGTTAGTATTATTATTTAGATTTTTACAGAATATAACATATGTAAGATTATTTGTCCTTTAATTTTTTTCTTGCTCAACAGTTTTCCAATTATTTACTTTTCATTGTACTTATTGTCCAGTCCATAGATTCTTCATGTGTTAGGATGTTGTTGTTGGTAAGGTATTTTATTGCTGAATCTACAGTTTCAAAGATTTTTATTCCATTTGGTAGGAAAACTCTCAGTCTTGCTGGGAATAAAAGATGGACTTTCAGTTGCTTTTTCTTCAAGGTTTTTATTATTGGTTTAAATTCTTTTCTTTTTGAAACCACCTTTGTAGAATAATCATTGTCAAATCTTATTAATGAATCCTTGTATTTGATGGGAGAATTTGCCCAAGCATTTCTTAATATAAGATCGTTATCTTGTGTAGAAAAAAGTCTCACAATTATAGATCTCTGCTTGTTTTTACCCGGAGAAAAAGCATTTCCAGAAGCTGCTAGTGATCTATGCGCACGTTCTATACCATATGAAAGAGCTTCAGGTATTTTTGTTACATCTGGTATCCAGGTGGTAAGAAAGTTTATCATATTGTCCCCTTCAGATTTTTCTGGTAGACCATATATTCTAATATTATTTCTTCTTGTTCGATTTTCCATATCATCAAGCTTTTCTAGTAAATATGTGTTCTGTTAAAGTAAAAATTCAGTTTGTTCTTCTATTTGGACTCTAGCATCAATGTCACTTAATGACTGTTCAATAAGTGATATCTGTCCTTTCTGCTGTGTAAACATTTATTGAAGGTGTTCCAGTTGTTGTGAGCACTTTTCTTTAAAAGTATCTATTTAATTGTCCATCTTGTCGATTTTTATTGTAAGTTCCTGTATATTTGTAATGAGAGATTGCAGGTCTTTTTTGAGAGAAGAGTCTTGTGCTGTATTCCTTAGATGACTCATGCTGTAAAGCTGATATTGGTGCTGATTTTCCAGTAATTAATTTGACAGGAATTATTCAAGTTCTGACAATAACATTTTTCTTATAGATGCTCAGAGTTATTAGAAATAAGTTAGTAATAAATATTTCTTCAAATTAAATATTATTTTGTAAAATTCCTGTCAGGAATTGTATTAAGGTAAGAGAGCTGAAATGAAGTGCAGCTATCAGTTCAGCTTCCTAGCCACGCCCCCCCTCCACTCGTTTCTCTGACAAAAGGCATTAAGGATCATTTCCACCTTGAGCTACATTCTTCAAGAGCCATAGCAACCTCTTTTTCCTTTTGGGCTAGACTAACAATTGACCCCATTTGTGCTGCAGCAACATGGGTAAGGCCTCATAGTTTTATCACTTACTGGATTTGGCCTCCAGGAACAGGTCCTCTTTTGGGTCCACTGTTCTGAAGAATATTCTCCTTTGAGCCACCCAAGAAAGATGGTGCTAGGTATGCTGTCCCAACCAGTTAAGAATGAAGGTGAGATGGGACAACATCGCATAAAGAAGTTATGTACTCACCATAATGTTCCATGTGTGTTGTCCATCTTGCCTTCGTTCTTACATCCCACCTCCTTCCCCCAGTCTTTGGCTCCTGGAGGACTGAGCAGTTGCATTTGGCAGTTAATGTTTTCTGACATTCTTCATTGCTCTATAAGCCATTAAAATAGTTCATTTAGTGCCTGTTGTTATATCGGCAAACAAGATTTGGGGAGCTTTCCTAGGGCATGATGGGATAGGGTTTCAACCATGAGCTAGTTGAAGACTAGCTTTTGTATAAGGCCAAGTTGGAACCGAGAATCTGTTCCAAACCCAACCATTTAAGAATGAAGGCGAGATGGACAGCACACGTGGAACGTTATGGTGAGTACATAACTTTTTTACCAAGATGCTGGAGTATTCCTGAGAGTTTCAGTAAAGCACTTTGTTGTAATTTAATCATTTTGATTTACATTTTCTTCACTGACTAAAGGTAAGATGTTAATTTTTTTTTAAGTTTTTTCCTCTCTACCTCCTACCTGAGATAAGGCAGATTATTCTGCACCAAAAGTGGTAGTTAAAGCCCCTGGGTGTAGACTGAGTAAAGCAGCCTGCTGTAGTGGTTGCAGAGTCTGCTATCTCAAGTGAGCCTAACTGTTGAGGTTAATCAGGTTGGTTCCAGGCCTGGTATGTCAAGCTATCTGTTCTGCGTGTACTAGCACAAGAAGTGGATGAAGTCGTCATTAATCTCCAAGATGTCTGTCTGGAGCTCCACTCGTTTCTCTGACAAAAGGCATTTAGGATCATTTCCACCTTGAGCTACATTTTCCCTTATGCCAGTCAGCTCATAATCAGCCCCTGTTTTTAAATCTGGTGACTGAGATTTTAATGTGAAAACCCATGCCCTTGTGGTTAGTACCAGCATCTCGCCACGAGCCATTGGCACTTCTTCATTCTGCATCAGTTTTATTGATGCCATTAATATCTCAGATTTCTGTATTGTTGATGTTGTACCCTTTGGCACCAGTTTCTCCATCTTCTGTTTTGGTGGTGTCAGGCCATCAAGCATAGTACATGATTTCTGGGATTTTAATGGTTGTGGGTTGTGTTTTCTGCTCCTAATCATGCAGCATTTCCCTCTCATAAACGGACTTGCTTTGCAACATGATCGGGGTTCTTCAGGTCTTCCTTCTAGAATTTCTAGGATCTAGAAAAACTGTTGCCAAAACAAAAACATGGAGTACTACTTGGACCCTCCAGTAGAAGATTTAGATGACTAAGTTGGAGCCAGATCATTTCCTGACTGCCTGAAGATCCCCAGTTTGGTGAATACCTTCACTTCATACAACAGAAGAGTACTTGGCTAGCAAACTCAATACTTTCTGTGCACACAAGACTACAGAACGCTTATAGGTTCATCCACTGGTCCTTTTGTTGATGCCTCCCTTGGTGGAAGTGCTGAAGGATATTATCAAAGAGTAAGTGACTCTGGAGTCATGACCCATTTTCCTTTAGTCGTTTTGAATACCTTTTCTGGTCTCTCCTGAAAGAGCGGCCATTAGCATAGTGGGATTAACCTGGTTGACAAAGTGTAAAATAAACTCTGCAAAACAGCTTTTGAGAATAAAAGCTATTGAATCTACATATCAGAAGCTGCTAGCTGTGAAACTTGGATGACGGCTTGAGAGAGGTTTATTTAAGATTATGGACCTAAATACGAGCGAGGAAATTACTCTTCCCCCCAACATATTAACATATTTTCTAGATGATTGAATAATAATTGTGTTTAGAGGATCTGCAGAGAGTTACTTGTATAGAAGCATGCTGGGAATATTTGAGGGACATTGATTTCCACAAACCAAAAGCATCTCTTTTTGCTTCCTTTTACACATGTAAAAGTATCCCAGATATTCAGGAATACAGCTAAAGAAAAAAATCCCAGTTGTCGCCTCGCAGTCAGACACTGTCTGGTTCGATTCTCAGCTAGAGCGTCTTCTGCGTGGAGACGTGCGTGAATGGGCTTACCTTCGTTGGACAGTTGTGCGTCAGGGCTGGTAACTCGGCACGTAAAAATCAACTACCAATCATTAGCGGACTGGAGTTCCGCTGTGGCGACCCCTAACCGGGAAAAGCCGAAAGACACACACACACCTAGTAATCTTTGGAAATGCACCAGAATTGTGTGAGGCTTTTATATATATATATATATATATATATATATATATATATATATATATATATATTTTTTTTTTTTTAAATTAATGAAGTATTGACTACAGCGGTTACCTAAGTCTTGGAAGCAAGCTATAGTATGAATGATTGGGTAAGCCTGAAAAAAAATGGTCACAGATGAACTTGCATAGGCCTATTTCAGTTCTGTTAACGATTATAAATTTGCCCTCTTACTGTAAGCATTATGATGTCATACCTCCTTCCTTCAGAATAAGTGGCAAGCTCCCCACCACCACTAACACACACTCACACATCTGTAGCCTTTTCTTAGTAGCTTCAAGTGCTGTCTTATCCTTGGGTGAATTTTCTAGAGCAGTAAGATATCAGGTTTCTGTTTCTTAATGAAACTTTAGAGTTTATCCCTTTTCACTGGCTGGAAAATACCAATATTTCATGATAATAACAGTACCATTTTTGTGATGTAAACATGAACTCGTAATGCATAATTTTATATCACTATTAAAAGGGACTAGAACTCTGTCAGATAATGGTGGAAAGCATGCTTGAATGTATGTCACTCTGATAAAAGCTTTTGTCGCTGTCAACGTAAGTACATCCTAAACATTGTTTACAGTGGTCTCCAAAGGTGGAGGTGGAATGCCTCTAGTTAGATGAAGGCTTTATCTTATCACAACCTTATCTGGGTAAAACTGAATACACCCCATCACTAAGACCAATGATGTCACCCACCACTTCTCCCGCTCTTCATTTTTTCATACATTAAATATCTTTCTTAGTGACTGAACAGTCCCATTGTTTTTATATTGTCTTTTCTCTATAAATAAAATGTGTAATATGTTTGTCATATTGATCTGTCTTGCAGTAGCGTAAGCTATATGGATTAATCCTGTACAGAATACAACAGCCGTCCAGCTTCAAAAGCCTAAGGGCACCTTCCATGCACCCAAATGCCGCAGGGCACCTTCATCCACCCAAGTGGTTAGTCGGCTCAAGCTGAGCTGAATAAAGACGTGTTTTGAAGCCTAGCCCTTCAGAACTTAACTGTCTCCAACAAGAGCTGGTCAGCTTGTGCTACTCTATTGCTGGGTAGATAAGCATCCTTTGGGGAAAGATCTTCCCCATATTATTTTAATGTTTAAATTTACTTTCCTGTGTGAGAACATAGATTTTAGCTAGTAATATGTGTTTTTATTGAAATGGGAGTGCTTTTTTGTGTTTTGCAGTTTAAAAGTTGATATTAACATTCTAAAAACTTTTTTTTCTGTGAAGGAACTGTTTAAATTACATTTGGTGGCTGATAGTGTATTAAAGAGCTTTTTACTGTGTTTTTATTGGGAAAAGTAACTTTGTACTACTTTTGAAATTTTATAGCCTTATGCTGCTTAGTTTCCCCAGGAAAAAGGCACCATTTTGACTAGACCTTGGAACAATCTGTAGGTCCCAGGTTCGTTCCTTCTTCCAGCCACAAAAAGAAAAAAGTGAACTGAACCTCTGCTACCACAGCAGGCTAGCAGATTGCCTCAGCTGCAGGTGGGTGACTCAGCTTTTGCCAAAGCTGGTTCATCAAAGCACTCCTGTTTTTCCCTGGATGCCGGTAGTGTTGCCCATACAATCACTATGAACTATGGCTTAGCCAAGTCCTCTGCAGCTGTTGGGTCCCCTTAGTGAGTAAGGGAGAGCCACTTTGGTCTATGTTGAGAGAAGTGTCAAGGAAGGTGCCTGTGCTTAATCAGAATGTTTTGCCTGTTCCTTCCTGGGGAAGCTGTTGCTACCATTAAAAATCCTTGTTGCCTTAATTTTCCTGTTAAAAAGAAACTGAAAGCTAAATGTATATTTTTTTCTCCTCTTTCACTGGACAGGAGTAGTTTATTAAGTCTGGTTACGGGTTTTATAAAAGTTATTGTCCCTTCTTATCAGGTGGTTTCTGTTAAGAGAAGGAGGACTTTTTTTCTTTTCCTGAAGAGGTTGGAGAAATTGAATCTGGAGCAGAATGTGATGGGGCAGAAAGTTTTTTTCCTATCTTAATCTCGCTCTAGTGATTCTTGCTCTGAGAATGTTTCCAGAATATGCAGATGTTTTCAGTGGGAGAAAACTGAGGTTTCTCAGGCTCTCAGAAATTACTTTGAAATATTACAAATGGAATTCCCAGAACATTCTCCCAACTCCCCAGTGCTACCAGCACTGTCTGTTAGTCTGTGGTTTTCCTGATAGCCTGCTGCTCCTGAGACAACAGATAAATGGGATGTACAAACTTCCTCATTCCTTCATATTTCTATACATTCATCCTAGACCTGACCCAGCAGCTATAGCTTTTGGCAGTCCAACTTCTACCAAGCAGTTTAACTTCTAATCCTTCCTTTTCTGACATGGATTGTTAAAATAATTAAGTTTGGGGGAAAACTGTATGTTTCTGCAACTTAAGTTGTAAAACCTTGAATTGTTAGGCTGATATGTTAGTTCATTTTAATTGTGAAAGTATGAGGAATGTTTTATCTGCAGTTTCTTCCTGTGA
This sequence comes from Protopterus annectens, assembly GCF_019279795.1. NCBI lineage: Eukaryota > Metazoa > Chordata > Ceratodontiformes > Protopteridae > Protopterus > Protopterus annectens. Next base: position 627,993,665 of record NC_056749.1, read on the forward strand.
GGAAAAAAAAAACTGTTTTGTATGGCTTAGTTTATTTTATTTCTCAGTTCACTACTCCTCGTTTAAAGTGTGCTTTTGACTCTGTAGATACTACATAACAGGACTGTGGCCACTAGTACTGTGTTGAGGTTTGCACAGGTATGTCTTCAAAACCTCCTAGAGAATGTAAAAAATGAGATTTTAAATTTGCATTTGGATAGAGATTTAGTTTCTGGTCCCTTTGCTGCAGATGTTATCAAAAATTTGATGATGGAGTAAGCTGATATAGCAAATATTGCAGATTTTTTAGCCCTCCTTATCTAAAATTCCCAAGAGGTTTTCTGCTTCCTCATCCAATTTTGGCAAGAAACAAAACAAGCAGTGTCAGCAAAATACTGTTAAGCAGATGGTTAAAAAAAGCCAAAGAAGTTATAAAAAGAAAGCAGGAACCTCCCAAAACAAAAGACCTTCAACTTGGGTCTGAATAATTATGTAAGGGATCTGAGTTGCAAGTGGTTGTGGAAAGGGTTGTACCCTAGAAATATTCTAGAAGCAGCAATATGGTCCTTTGTACATACTCTTGCAAACTAGCTTCCTTCTCCAGATGTAGGTCAGGCTTTGCTAGGACCATTTTCCAGGGCCTCCTGGACCCTTCTCCTGCCAGTTCTAAGCTCTGGTAATCTACCCATTTAGCTTGGTCTACTGCAGCAGTGATCAATATGAAGAACATAGTACAGCTATGTAAGTAAACTTACTATATTAAAAGCTGTTCGAATGATTACTGCCACAGTAGCTGCTTCCTTCCTTCATCCATATTGTTTTTTGGTGTGTTTTTTTATGCCAGAGTGTGGACATTCTATTTCCTTTTGTTTCTGGCAATGTCTTCTCAGTGCTCAGCCTTCCTCTGTCCTTCTCTGGAGGCAGTTGGTGGGGTGCTTGTCTTTGCACCCAAAAGAATGGATAGCCATCACAAAATATTTATGGTGTAAAGGACCATATCCAGAGGATATTTCATTCCCTTTTTACTAGTTCCCCAAAGGAAAAGAAAATGTCTCCCCGATGCTCCACCCAATCAGAGGGAGTTAGCAGCTCTTGAGATTCAAAAGCTGCTAGACAAAACAGTCATCCAAGAGGTCCCCTCAGACCAGTGAGGATTCGGAATTTACTCAAGATCCTTTTTAGTGCCAAAGAAGACAGTGGACCAAAGACCCATTTTGGATCTCAGTTATCTAAACCATCTTGGAAAGAATTCCAATTCTGGATGGTCATGGTTCAGTCCATTCTATCTCTCCTCCAGAAGGATAACTGGATGTGCTCTCTAGATCTTCAAGATACGTACTATCATATCAAAATGAACAGCTACTCTCGAAGATATCTACACTTCCAGCTGGAAGCCAGTCATTACCAGTTCAGAACCCTGTCCTTCAGTCTCATCACAGCCCTTCAGGGTTTTCAAATGCATGGTAGTGGTAGCAGCTCATCTAAGACTGCGGATTCATTGTGTTTACTTATTTGGATGACTGGCTCCCTTACAACACTGACCAGGCATCTTTTGGAAAAGGCCAGAGATGACCTACTTCATTTATCTCAGTCTCTGGTGATTATGATAAATCAGGCAGTCACAACCTCAACCAGTTCAGGTCTTGGAGTTTATAGAGGTTCATGTAGACCCAAAGCAGAATTCTTACTTTGAAATCACAAGTCAGTCAGGTTCTTTCTCACCCTTCTCCCCCAGCAAGAATAGTACTCAAAGCCCTAGAGTTGATGGCTACTGTAATAACTTTGACCACTGCTTGCCTCCATATGAGAATTTTTCAGTGGACCCTAGTAGTGCAGTAGTCATTCCTTCAGTGATCTCTGTGACATCCCCCGAATGCCACGTTGACCATGGATGCCTCCCAGTTGGGGGGGGGGGGGGTATTACTTGGGACCAAACAGTTCAAGGCACATGGTCCCAAGAAGAAACCAGCTTGCATATAAATGACCTAGACATGAGAGCAGTACTTCTAGTGGTGCAGGCCCTTCAGAGCTCACTTCCGCTAGGAACTGTTGCTGTTCAGATGGGCAACATGTCAGTAGTTTGTTAAATAAACAAACGGGGGAACCAGATCCTATCCCGTTTGCCAAGAAACAATGAGGGTTTAACCATGGACTATCTTCTCCAACCAGTTTCTTGTAGCAATGCATATACCAGGAAAATCCAACATATTAGTGGACAAAGCTCAGCAGGACCATTCTGACGCCTCACGAGTGGTCTGTCAGTGTCAGATATGATATTCTACAAATGGGTAAACCATGGTGCGACTTATTCACCTTTTTCCTCAACAACAAATACAGTAGGTTCTTTGCCCTAATTCTTCCTCAGGGACAGTCACCGAGAGATGCTGTAGTCTGGTGGTCTCCTTTATGCTTACCCTCGTCTTCTTGTAATATCCAAGTTTCTTCAGAAAGCACGTCTGTTGAAGAGCAAAGTAATCCTTATTTTCCCCCACCAGCCTCTGCAGATATAGTTTCCCTTCCTGTGGTCTCACCTAGTATGTCCACCATGGACACAGGATCCCTCTCCAGATCTTCTGTCACACCCGCAAGGATGATTCATCCGGACATTACAGGCCTCAAACTGACCGTATAATATCCTCCATTTCCAATGATGGCTAGATATTCCAGGCTTTCCCTCCCAGTTTGTCAAATTATTTTCTCATCCCACAAACCTTCAACCAGGAAAATTTTATAAGAGTAAATGGAAAATATTTTCTTTGTGGGCTCATCAGAGGGACTAGGATCCTTTCAGTGTTCCACTTCTGGCTGTTTTAAATTTCCTTGCCTCCATTTTTCAAACTGGGGTAAATTTCTCCACCATTAAAGGGCAGTTGGCAGTCATTTCCAACTACATCAGAGGTAATGCTTCTCCTATAGCTTCAACTAAGTTATGTAATGCTTTCCTAAAAGGTACATTTTTGCTTAAACCTCCAATTTGAGATCCACTTCACCTTGGCATCTGGCTTTGATGTTACAGACTTATGGTACAACCACCATTTGAGCCTTCAGCTAAAGTGGACCTTAAGATCTGAAGTAGTTAACTTCATTTGATCATCAACCTGTGGGTTCCGGATCCGATATGGATATGAGCCGGCAGGTTATCAAGCTAAAGATCTGAGCTCCAGGCTCCTCCCCCTTACCCATACTACACTGCAACCTCCTTCCAATCTTCACATCTCATTTGCCGCGGCTTTGCCAGCAAAAGATTTCTGAGCTGCAGGAAGGTTAGTTAGATTTTATCTAACTTTCAGTCTGTGTGTGCTCTTTTCAGTGCTAAACAGTTCTATAACCCTTTCCTTATTCTCCCCAGGTTTTTTGTGTATAGACATTAGTGTTATTTGTAGCATAGAAAGTTGCTAAAATTTCTATTGTGTAGGTCTCCCTTCCCGCCCTTAGCATGTGTGTGTGGGTGTGTCTGCCTGTACTTAGCTTATCTAAGCAGGAATGTCAGACAGTCAGAAACCTACTCTCTAAGTGCACAGAGTGTGGCCATAAGCTATCCCCGGCCGATGGCCACACTCTGTGCGTAGTTTGTTTGGGGGTGCCGCATTTGACATCTGGCTGCAAAATATGTGTGTCCTTTAAACCCCAGACCCTGCGGGATCGCAGGACCAAACTGATTCTTGCGGGTCTTTTACCCGCAGAGTCAGCTACTTCTTCTGCGGCTTCGTCATCTTCTTCAGTCACGGCTGTGGCTGTTCAGCCTTCCGGCCCTCCGCCCCTGTCTGGGACTCGCACTCCCACCTCTAAACAGGGAGAGAGAGAGGCCAAGAAAGGCAAACATAGGGAGAAAGAAAAAGAGACAGACAGGGAAAGGGGTCACAAGAGGCAGGCTGACTCGGATCCGTCAGCCCCTCCCACTAAGGTGTTATTGTCTCCAGGAAAAAGTACAAGGCCAGCTTCCCCTCAGCTCCGTTCTCCACGATTCTCCCCGTAGCTGGAGGAGGAGTCCCTGCCTGCTTCAAGGTCATCCTCGTATCGGCCCTGCAGGCCAGTGTTGGTGGCGTCCTCAAGGTTACTAGGAGCCTCTCTGAAGCCGATACGGACCAGATGATGAGAAGGTTCCTGCAAACTCAATTGCAGATGGGAATGTTGCTGCCCCCCCCCCCCCAAGCGGGGAGTTCGGCCCCGACATTTCACCCAATAGCTCCTTCTCCGATCCACCCTCGGGTTTCAGAGTCTATGGATCCGAGGAGCCCCGGAGTCAGGGGGTCGGCGCCGATGGTACCTCCTACCTCAACGTCAGCCATGCCCTCGAGCTTGTCTGATCCCCTGTCAGATCCGAGCTCTAGGAGCCGAGATCTGGGTGTCTGATCAGAGGGGATGAGTGTGTCGTCGCCCCCATTGTGGTCTGGGCATACTGTCTCCTTGGATCCGGCTGTGCCAGCCTTGGCTCCGATCCCCTCATCGGATCCGAGGGGTGTGGCTACCCAAACCACCAGCTTCAGGGGATGCTGGTTCCCCTTCAGCATTCAACGTTGTGGAGAGGGTTCTTTCTGGAGGATCGAGACCCCTCACTCTTTCCTCCGAGTCTGTCCCTGCACCCTCGCAATTGAGTTTGTCTTCCATCATCCAGTCCTCCCAGGGGCAGCCTGTATCCGGTACACCCCAGATAGTTCCCCTTGAGGAATACGAGACAGTTTGTGAGCCCTCCCCAGAGAGTCCCCCCAAGACAGCCCCTCACAAATGCCAGTGCAAAAGGAGGCACATGGACTCCCCTGAGTCCCTCACTGAAGATACTGACTTTGAGGAAGGGGAAGGTTCCACCAGATCACCCCCTGAAGACATCTCTTTCGGAGACTTAATGGAAGTTCTGCGCCAGACAGGGGGGTTGGTCAGCTCAAAAACCTTCCTCGGACGACTCAGTATTTCTGGAGGCATTCGATACAGGTCCATCTATCTCTTGGGTGTCCCCCCCCCCCCCCCCCCGGCCGGCTGTCTTGTGGACCTTATTACAACCATAGCCTGGAAGGAACCAGACACTGTAGAGCCAATACCCAAACAGCCCGACAAGGTATTGAGCCCTCCTGCAGACAAAGCTACTTGGAGTAAGGGTTTCCCAGTTGGATGCCATGGTGGTGGCGGTGGCCACCAAAAAGGACCTCTTAGGAAAGTTCCTTAGTCCATCCCCTGGACATGGAGTCCAGGGCGATGGATCGTCTTTAAAAGTGGACTTTTGCTTCAGCTACCTTTGCTATAAGGGCGCTGAATTACATGGCCCACGTAACCAGACTGCAACATGACCTTGTGAAGGAGTACGCAGAGTCTCCCCTGGAGTCCATTTCGGCAGAGGATAAACTGACATTCTTGGCTCGTATGGCAACTCTCAAGTCTGTGTCAAATACAGCTATGTGTTTACTCTCTCATGCCACCGAGAGCGCCGCTAGGGCTGCCGGGTCTGGTATTGCCATGAGGCGGCATGCCTGGCTCCGGCTTTGTGATTTTTCGGAACCTTTCAAGGCTTCCTTTGCTAACGCCCCTTTTGACGGTTCTACCCTGTTCGGGAAGACCGTTCGAGATACTCTTGTCCAGAGTGAGAAGGACGGGAAAATGCTGTCAGCTGTTGGGATCTGCTTCTCTAGCCCTCAAAGGTCCTTCTCCAGGAACCAGCAAGGGCAAAAGAAGCTGTGGTTCTGGAATTCTCAGCAGTCCCGGAACGCTCAGGACGACTCCTCCCCCAGAGACAGAGGGGGACAAGGTGGATGATGGCCCAGAGGCAGAGGGGTATCAAAGAACTTCGTGTCACAGGAACCTTTTTCCGACCAACCCGCACAGCAGCCCTGAGGGGTTGCCTGACTGCTCCTCTCTGGAGGCAGTCCGGAGCATTTTTCAAAGCACCTAGCCGAGTGGGAGTCCATCACATCAGATTGATGGGTGCTTCAAACAATATCCAGAGGCTATTTTATTCCCTTCATAAAATGACCCCCTATGCACAAGACGCCTCGTGGACGTCCCACCCGCTCAAAGGGAGGCAGCAGCTTTGGAGATGAGATTGCTGCTAGAGAAAAGAGCAATCCAGCAAGTGCCCCCAGACCAGTCCAGATCAGGTATCTATTCCAGGTTATTTTTGGTGCCAAAAAAGAAGGGGGACTTGAGGCCAATTCTCGACCTATCTGCGATGAACCTGTCCGTTGCCAAGGAAAAGTTCCAAATGGTCACTACACAGTCTATCCTGCCCTTCTTGCAGGAGGAAGACTGGATGTGCTCGATAGACCACAATGATGCGTACTACCATATCCTGATGGACAGGCGATCCAGGAGGTTCCTCCACTTTTGGCTAGGATCCAGTAATTACAAGTTCAGGGTCCTACCCTTTGGTCTCACCACAGCCCCCCAGGGTGTTTACCAAGGTCATAGCAGTCATAGCGGCCCAGCTGAGGCTTCAGGGCATTCAGGTCTTTCTGTACCTGGATGACTGGCTTTTCACTCCCTCCACCAGGCTTCAACTTGTACTAGCCAGGGATTTATTTCTTCAGTTGTCTACCCGGCTGGGGATCACGATTAATCTCAAGAAGTATTACTTCCAACCTGTTCAAATTCTAGACTTCATAGGAGCAAGAATAGACTCTTTTCGGGCCAGGATATTTTTCGCTCCAGAAGACTTCACAGCCTGGCCCTGCATGTATTGGCGCTTCCTCAGTCTCCTGCACCCCTAGCAGAGTTAGTCCTGAGAGCCCTAGGATCTATGGCAGCAGCTATGAATCTGATTCCTTGTGCATGTCTGCATATGAGAGTGTTACAGTGGACGTTACAAGTTCAGTGGTCTCTACTACATCAGTCTCCAGACTTTCTGATTCCTCTGAGCAGAGCGTGCAAACATTTTCACATGTGGTGGCTTCAGTCCCAGGAATTGAGAAGGACGTCCTTTTGTTGTGCCTCCGCCCCAAGCCACAGTGACCACAGATGCCTCCTGTTTAGGGTGGGGGGGGTGCTGCTCGGGCAGGACTGTCCAAGACACGTGGACTCAGAGTGAAGACCGTTCTGCATATAAACTTTCTAGAGATGAGAGCAGTCCTTTTAGCGTTGCAGGCCCTTCATGCTTCTCTTCCTCTGGGAACTATTGCTATCCAGTCAGACAATGTCAGTGGTCTGGTACATCAACAAACAGGGAGGAATCGGGTCTTATCCACTTTGTCGAGAGGCCATGAGAGTGGGGGAATGGGCAATCTCCACCAACCGCTGTCTGATAGCAACGCACATTCCGGGTCAGTCTAACATCTTGGCAGACAAATTGAGCAGAACTCTTCTTTCACCTTACGAGTGGTCTCTGAACCGTTGTGTATCGGAACAGATCTTCCTCAGGTGGGGTCAGCCTTGCTGCTGTCTCTTCACATCGCCGTCCAACGTGAAGTGCAGCGAGTTTTTTGCTCTAATTCCCCTGACGGAGGAAGCCTCCAGAGACACTCTTGTCCATGCTTGGCCACCGGTCTTCTTTATGTGTATCCCCCGCTTCCACTCATGACAGAATTCTTACAGAAAGCTCATCTGTTGGGGAGCAGAGTTATCCTCATAGCACCATTCTGGCCTCGTTAAGTTTGGTTCCCTTGCCTGCGGTCTCATCTCCTAGCTCCGCCCTGGATCTTGGATCCCATTCTGGATCTTATTCATCATCCCTCAGCATTTCTTTCTCCTAATCTGGACAGCCTCAACCTCACTGCTTGGTTACTCCAGTTCCCTTAGTTGCTAGGACTCCCGGTATCTCTTCCCCAGTTAAAGCCATCCTGGTAGCGGCACAAGTCCTCTACCAGGAAAGTTTACAGTAGTAAGTGGAAATGTTTTTCCATTTGGACTTCGCAGAGAAATCTGCACCCCTTTACCGCTCTGGTCCCAGCTGTGTTAGATTTTTTGTCTCATATTTTCCAGCAAGGGGCCAGCTCTTCCACATTGAAAGTACAGCTGGCAGCTATTTCCCATTTTCATGTAGGTGAAAATTCAGGCTCCCTAGCTGCTGCCAGAATTTGCAAAACTTTTTTGAAAGGTACTTTTCTTCTGAGGCCTCCTATTAAGAATCCTTCCCCTCTGTGGGATTTGACTTCAGCTGTTCAGGCCTTAGTCGCTCCCCCATTCTAGCCCACAGCATCGGGTGACTTGAAATTCTTGTCATGGAAGATGTCTTTCCTGGTGGCTATTACTTCAGCCAGGAGAGTGTCGGAGCTTCAGGCACTGTGTATGAAACCCCCATGCCTAGTTTTTCAGAAGGATAGGTTATCTCTCAGGACTAACCCGTCTTTTCTTCCTAAAATTGCTTTGGAGTCAAATATTAATCAGTCGATTAATTTGCCTGCATTTTTCCCTAACTTTCAAAATAAAGGGGAATATAAACTTCATTTGCTTGATGTGCACAGGCAGTTAGGTTTTTATTTGCATAGGTCCAAACCTTTCCGTAATTCTGATCAGCTTTTTGTTTCCTTTGCTAGACCCTTTTTGGGAAAACCAGTTTCAAAAGTGACTATCAGTAAGTGGATTTCGCTTTGTATTTTACAGGCTTAAAGAGAACTTGGATTATCAGCACCAGAAAGGGTTCATGCTCACTCCACCCGTTCTATGGCTACTTCGGCTGCATTTTGGTGTAGAGTTTCCCTGGACGATATCTGCTCAGCAGCTACCTGGGCCTCCTCTCACCTTCATTACTCACCCTGTCAGAGGGAGAATGCCATACTAGAGGTAAAGAGTCATCCAGGAGTTTACAACCGAACATCAAGGATGAAAAACTTACTCGCTTTTTTCTTTTTCGTGCCAAAGAAAATAGGGGACCTTCGACTGATGTTCGATTTGGTGTCTAGAGGAAGGGCTTCCTTTCGCTCTGCAGTACTCTGGAATATTCTTCCTTAATGGCCTCCCAAGATTTGGGTAGCTGGGGACTCTGTCCCACAGGTTGATGATCAAATGAAGTTAGCTACTTCAGATAAAGAAGTTATGTACTCACCATAACGTTCCATCTGAGTTGTTAGACTTCATTTGTCAGCAACCTTCCCCCCCTTCCCCTGACCTTAATGGTTATTTCTCTGTTTGGGCTCGATGCTCTGAACTTGGCGAGCCTGGTGTATGAGTTCAGGTCAGGTCTTTTTGGCCTTAGGTTGTTGGGTGTCATGTTGTTAGGTGGCAAACTCGATCTGAGGATTGGAAGGAGGTTGCAGTGTAGTACGGATAAGGGGGAGGTGCTTGAAGCTCGGATCTTTAGCTTGGTAAGCTTCCGGCTCGGAGCCTGGTATATGAGTTCAGGTCAGGTCTTTTTGGCCTTAGGTTGTTGGGTGTCACGTTGTTAGGTGGCAAACTCGATCTGAGGATTGGAAGGAGGTTGCAGTGTAGTACGGATAAGGGGGAGGTGCTTGAAGCTCGGATCTTTAGCTTGGTAAGCTTCCGGCTCGGATCCGGAACCCACAGGTCGCTGACAAGCGAAGTCTAACTACTCAGATGAAACGTTATGGTGAGTACATAACTTTTTTTTTCTGTCTTGGACAACTGTCTTTTTGGTGGCCGTCACTTCAGCAAGACAAGTATCAGAACTCCAAGCACTGTCTGTGAAACCACTGTATATAATTTTTCATAAGGAAAGAGTTGCCCTACACAAACTACTCCTTCCTTTCTACCAAAAGTGGTCTCTGAATTAAACATCAATTAAGTCATCAACCTACCAGTTTTCTTTCCAAATTTTGACAGTAAAGGAGAATATATCCTTCATCTCTTGGATGTCCTTAGGCAACTTCAATTTTATCTTCATAGGACTAAGGAATTTAGAAAAAACTGTTGGTTTCCTTTTCCAATAACAAGATGGGAAAGCCAGTTTCAAAAACACTCTAGCTAAATGGATAACAGACTGCATTTCCTATGTTTTTTCCTTCAAAGGCCTAACTTTACCAAGAAAAAACAAAAGCGCATTCAACTAGGTCAATGGCTACATCAGCTGCTTTTTGGGCTAGAACTTCCACTGATGACGTGTGTGCATCTGCCACATGGTCTAATGCTCATACTTTTATTTCTCATTACAAATTGGATATCATCACCAGGAACAGAGCATCATTTGGTTCTGCAGTGTTCTGGAACATCCTTCCATGCGGGCCACCCTAGGTTATCATAGCTGGGGACTCTGTCCCTTTCATTGAGGAACGAATGAAAATGACAACATCTGATATAAAAGTTATGTACTTACCATAACTATGCATCTGTGTTATCCATTTTCATTCTTCCTCAACTTCCCTCCCAGCTTCCCCTTATCCATGTCTTTGGGAAAGACTGGATGGAATTGTTATTAGGAACTATACTTCCTGTTTGAGCTCCTGATCTTTTCAGCTGTCACTGTTATGCTGTAGCCATCTTGAGTTATTTTTTCTTGTGATATTGTATAATAGCAGCAAACTTGATCTGAAGTAATGCAGTGATCAGGCGCATTATGGGTAAGGTAGGATCATAGAATATAAAGAAAATGGCCGACTCCATTCATTGAAGAAGAAGAATGAAAATGAACAACACAGATGCATAGTTAAGGTGATTACATAACTTTCATATAGTTCATTTTTCTGTTCACTCTACCTCAGCAAAGCCTGTTTCGTCCTCACTGGCTATGTTTTTATAAGTAAATTATTTCAAGACTTTTTTTCTGCTTTCTTTATGAACTTATAGGAACAGACAATCTGGTGGACTGGCAGCAGCAACAAAAGCGATAAAGCTAGGCATTAGTTGAAAGATGCATTCTACAATATGAATGAGATGAGTCCGTTCAACACATTTTTCACTTTAGAGCAGTATCAGCTTTTAGAGAAAAAAATATATTTCTGGTGGTTTAGCTTGTAAGGCTGTCTGCTTCTGGCTTGTTTTAACTATGACAAGTTCCAGGAAGTCTGTCTCACTGAAACAATGGAGAGCCGAAAGCTGACCTGTCTATGGTCAAACCAGAATAGCACAACAGACTGAATTTGGACTGCTGAAACCAGAGCACTCTGCCTAATGTGGAGTGGTTGAAATGTATTGTGTTATCCTTTGAGCTCTTGCCTCCCTTTTTCTTGGCAAAAGAGCTATTGACTGTATTGGTGCTCTGTCTTTATAATGGAGCTCCCCTCAAGATCCTGACTTGAGTGTGTGTAAGGTACTGTTGAGCTTGGCTGGTCACTGTGGTGGGATCAACTTAGCTTAGGCTACTGCAACAGTGGTCTGTTAGAACATGTAATGTCATAGTAAGTTCACTGACAGAACTGTACTTTCTTAGTTAACAGGCAAATTTTCATATTTGCGGCACATTAGTATGTCCCATTTTATGCATTTGCTCAGTTTTCTCTAAGAATGACTTGTCTATCCATACAGCCAGACTTATGAAAGTCAGAGTTGCTCTTGTTAGCCCCCTTCTGACCCAGACAGTCTGGTTCTCATGTCCATGTCTGCATGTATTGGAGAAATAACTTCACACGCAACCTGTCAGGAAACTGCAGTCACACCAGTCAAGCAAACCCCACCCAGATATCTATTCCCTAAAGCTTAGTGTGTTTTCTCCAGTTCCATTAGTATTTTGCAACCCTGCCTTTTGCAACAACGAGGTTGCCATAAGTTCTGCTCAGAGGACTTTCACTCAGAAAACTTGTCAAGGTAAGTGACCTGCTTTTCTATCTGGGCATCAGTTAGAGGCTAGATCCTTTTTAGACCCTGTTCTTTCAGCTCTGTTGTATTTGTCTAGACTTTCAATTCTCTGCTCAGTCACTCTTCCATTAAGGTCAGTTTGACTGCTGTCTGTAAATTCTGTTCAACAATCAACTCTTGCTTACCTCAAGGTCTGTAAGACATTCTTATAAAAGATGCTCCTTTTATCTTAAGCTTCTAGTTTAGGATCCTGTTTGTCATGCTAGGAAAAGCTCACACATTCACTTTTTGAACCCGCTGCATCCGCAAAACTCAAGTCATCTGTCCCATTAAGACCCTACTTGCAGTGGTCTTTGCTTCTGCTAAAAGAGCTTTCAGAATCGCAGGCTGATTTTGGCAAGCCCCATATGTGCTACATGGAAAGAATGTCATGTAGAATAGTCCCTTCTTTCATGTCGAACATTGCTGCTGAATCTAAAAAACATTTTATCAACCTACTTGTGTACGTTCCTCAGTATTATTGCTATTGGCATACTCTTCAGCTGTCCGTGGTTTTACATAAGACTAAGTTAAACCAATCCATCTGATGTTGTCCATTTCATTTTGCTTCACTACTGGGTCTATGACCTTGTATTCACCTCTGCCATTTCTTCAGACTTGCAATCTGAACATCAAGCTCCTCCCTCTCCCATAATGTCCCACTTCTTCTTTAATCCCCACCAGATCTTGTTTGCCACCTTCGAGCTCAGACACAATTCCTCAGCCTCAGCTTACAGATAAGTGATTTTCCTTTTTAGTGGGTTTATTCTGCCGTGAGTTCTATCATTTCATTCTGTACTCTCTCTTCTATACATTTTTAGGTTAGTTTTTCACACTCCTCCCCTCCCTTTTAGCTAGCTCTTATCGGAGCTTCTCACTGGCATTAGGGTTGCATCCCACCCTCTGTTTTTCTCTTAATTGTTAATTCCTAATTCTCCTTTCTCTTCTCCTCTTAAAATCTTTCCCACTATTTTTGATTTGTCTTTAGTGTTCGTCAGCCCCTCTGTAATGCTAGTGTGTGTGTGTGTGTGTGTGTGTGTGTGTGTCTATGGGTGCACTAACCTTCCAGTGTGTCTGATAAACCTACGGATTCTGACGAGCCTACGGGTTTCAATGGGTGTGCCTCTTGTGGGCATAAGATTCACCAGTCAGATGCCCGCAAAAGATGTGTATTGTCTTGGGCCAAGGCACTTGGAAGTAGTGTTTGACATCTGTGCGGTCTTCAATCCCCAAGCCCTTGCTTCTTGGCGTAATAAGTTGATTTTGAGAGGTCTCTTGCCAACCTCTGGAGCTCAAACTGCCACTGCTAAGAAGTGTGCCTCCTCAGCTGCCCCAGGGTACACGTCCTCTTTACTGGAGAAGCACCAAACGTTGTCTGATCCTTTTACTTCATATCCTTCCTCTTCTCATGTCTCTTTGGATACAGTAAGTTTTTGGATCCGACAGAGTCAGTGCCAGACAAGACACTATTGCTGTCAGATCCTCAGCCTTCAGGCCCTAGTAGCCTTTCTGATCCTATGGCTGCTTTATGGCTCTAAAGCTTCCTGTCTCCAGACGAAACCTCCTTGGGTCAGAAACACCCAGATCAGAGATCCTGGAGTTGCACTCATCAGAGCAAATCTCCTTCCCCACCCCTGACTTTTCAGACCAGCCTGTGCCCCGGTCAGGTCCACTCATTCTTCGACCTCCTGAAAATACTCTCACCTGTCACACTCAGATGTGGGCAGGATGATGCAGTGTTTTCTCAAAGCCTAGGTTCAGTTGGGGATCTTGCCATCTGTGAGCCACGCACTATCCGTGAGAGCTCTGACCCCAATACCTCAACCTCCTCTTCTGATCCAACATCTGGTTTTGGAACACTAGGATCTGGCTTTCCTGAGTGGGTCATCGTCAGAACATGGAATTTGTTTTTCTTCAACTCCAGCAGTGTCTCAGATTAGCTCAGCTCCAGTGCCCTCAGAGAGGAGTGGATCCCAGATCCGAGACGTTGGCACTGACTCCTCGAGGTTTGTCTTCTGCCTGTGGGGACCTTGGCCCTTGACAGTTCAGGCCCGGTGCCTTCTGGAGATGTCTGATCTGGGATGGCTTCATCCTTCTCCTCTCCCTAGGAGCTGGAGCTACCAAGGAGGAAACCAGCTTCCCTGCCTTTGTCTGCTTTCCAGGTGGCCGAAAGGGCTTTCTCCAAACTGTGAGATGCAGCCCCTCATCCCCCGTGTCTTACCCAATATCCTCCTGATCAGAGTTTTGCCCCCATCCATCCTGTCAGTAGTCAGCCCCTCCCAGACAGCCTCCAGACCTACCCTCAACAAAGGGTCCCCCTGTCTTCTGAGTCCTCTCCCAGGTATCCCGTGAGAGAGGTTCATTGGAAGAGACAATGCAAGAGAAAACACATAGACTCCCCTCTGCAGTCGTTGACAGAGAACATCAACTTAAATGAAGGAGAAGGGTACCCATGATCTCCACCCAACATCATCATCTTTGGGAATATTTTGGAAATACTTAAAAGGGGTGGCTGGTCTATGTTCCTGGAGGCCTTTGGGACAGGCCTATCCATGTCCTGGGTGACCCCAGTGCTGGACAAGCTCATTGACCTGATCACCCGCCGGGTGTGGAAGGAGCCAGACACAGTGCAGCCCATCCCTAAACGCACATAAATACCCTAATCCCCCTAATGACCATCCATTCTGGAGTAAAGGTGTCCCAGTTGATGCCATCATGGTGTCAGCAGCCACTAAGATGGAGCTAGCTGAGCAGAGCTCCTCTATTCATCCCCTGAATAAAGAGTCTTCGGCTTTGGACAGGCATGGGAAGAGTGTGTATGCCTTTGTCACTTTTATACTGAGATTGTTAAATTACTTGGCACACTTTTTACGTGCCTCCAGAGAGATCTGGTCAAGGAATTCACCAACTTTTTGGTGCAGTCTTTGTTGGAGGAGGACCTCAAGAAGGTATTTCCCCAACTGGCCCACTATGTCCCCCATTGCTAATTCCTCGATGAGGTTAATTTTCCATGCTGCAAATTTGAGCCTCTTTGGCAGCCAGTTCAGGCATAGACCTTAGGAGACATGCCTGGATGAGACTTTTCGCGTTTGCAGATTGTTTGGACATCAGTTAAACTCCTAACCTGCTTCTAGCAGGAAGGTAAGACCTTGTCTGCTGTAGGAATTCATCCCCCACCCCCACCCCCAACGGACCTTCTCCAGGAACCAACAGAGTGGGAAGAAGATGTTGTTCTGTAAGTCTCAAGGGTCTATCCCCAGATTCGCCAGATGAATCCTCTTCTAGTGGCAGAGGGAGACTATTTAATGGTCGACACCATCCCAGAGGGAGAGGGGATCCACAAAACCAGGGCAGTAGAGAATCTTTCTATGACGGGCCCTACCAGTGTTCCTGAGGATCTGCCCAACTGTCCTACTCTGGAAGCAAATGGGGCCAGGCTATCATTACACCCAGATGCCTGGGCAAACATAACAAATGACAACTGGATGATAAATATAATTTCTAGAGGTTACTATATTCCCTTTTTCCTTCCTCCTCCCAATTCCGGGACTTATCTCCCTGATGTGCCACCCTGTCAGAGGGAGAATGCCATACTAGAGGTTCAGCAACTTTTAGAAAGAGTCATCCAGGAGTTTACAACCGAACATCAAGGATGAAAAACTTACTCGCTTTTTTCTTTTTCGTGCCAAAGAAAATAGGGGACCTTCGACTGATGTTCGACTTGAGATGTCTGAGTTTGTTTGTAAAAAGTCAAAGTTCCGCATGGTTATGGTACAGTCCAGTCTAACTCTTCTACCCAAAGACAATTGGATGTGCTCTGTAGATCTCCAGGAAGCGTACTATCATATCAAAATAGACAGGTGCTCCAGGAAACATTTGCTCTTCCAGCTGGGAGACCATCATTACCAATTCAGAGCACTGCCTTTGGTCTCACCACTGCCCCCCCAGGTGTTCACATATGCTTGTCAGTGGTTGCAGCCCACCTCCGACTGCAAGGATTCCGGGTGTTTTCATACCTAGACGATTGACTCCTGATGGCACTTACAAGGCATCAACTACTTTGAGCCGTACATGTTATGTTACAAGTCTTCAATTGCCTGGGAATTGCAGTGAATTTGGCAAGTCCAAGATGTCTCCCATACAGGACATAGAGTTTATAGGGATGCAGTTGAACACAACCACACAGATAGCTGCCCTGCCTCCACAGAGAATAAGCTCATTGAGACGGCAGTTTCAGCTGTTAAGTAGATACCTCAAAACCACCAGCTTGCCTGGTCCTCATGGCCCTAGGTTGCATGTCATCTGCCATCCTTCTGGTTCCTTTAGCAAGATTCTTCATGCGGGTTCTCCAGTGGACCCCAGAGGTCCAGTGGTCTATTTTGTGTCATCCTTTTTCAGACCCCCCATCAGGCTAACTCTGATTTGCAAGCGTCCTCTACAATGGTGGACAATTACAGACAACCCCCATTTCGGCAGAGCCGTCACTCCTCCACTTATACGATAAGAACACTGCAGAACTCACCACCAATAATGGAACACACCTTTATTAACAGACAAAAACGAACGATGAGCGCTTTCACGTACAAAGTAAGCTTCTTCAGATCTACTGAACTGAATTCTCATCTCACTTTTTATACATTCAGGTTGAAACCAATTAATCACATAATCAATCAATCAATCATCACATTAAAAGACAAATTCTCTCTAAGCACCTTATAAGAAGCATTGCAAAATTTGTTCTTAAAGAAAAAAGGACTAACATTACCAGTAAGATGTAGGATGTAAAATAGATATCAAGCCTATAACAAATAAAACATGTTAATCTAAATAATATATATGTGTATATTTATAAATAAATATAGTACCATGTTGTAAGAAGTTTATAAGCAATTTATCTAGACAAATCTAAAAGAATATCTATGCATATTCATATATAAATATAAAAAATCACATAATAAATATGAATAAAAATCGTATCAAAAAATATATGTATACATAAATATGTGTATATATAATATAATAAATAGCAGCTATGATATATCTAAAAGTAATCATGAATAAAAATAAATATGAATGGTAATAATGATGTATATAGATATAAATACATAGATGTATATATGTATCATAACATATTTAATTTATATTTTACAACTAAAACCAAAAGAAGGTTAAAAAACTAGTCATAAAAATCTAATAAGACACCATATCAGCTATGTATAGAATATATATATAGATATATGTACTATGGAAATTCCTTATATATAGTGGAGTAAATAGAAATGGCACAAATCAACCAAGTGAATAAAGGAATAAGAAATATATATATAAACACATAAGTAGAATAGGATTAACCATCAAATGAAAAATCAATCAAATGGCCATATAAAACATATTCAGGAATATACAAGTCATATAGAAATCATATGAATATGGATATCATATAGGCAATATATTGGAGGCATAAAGCATTATTATTGAATCATATGGCTATTCACTCATAGGCCCTTGCTTCCAGAACAGGTTTTAAAGATATAGTATGGTTCAGGCCAGGGGGTGTGCCCCCATCCTCAAAATCCAATCTAGTTCTGTGGTGGCCAAATGGTTCACATTATCTCCCCATCGCTTATTCATATATACAACTTGTAATATCCTGAAACTAAACATATGTTGTTGATATTCAGAAATGTGCCTGGCCAAAGCATTTGTCTCTCTGCATTTCTTGATATCATAAATATGGTCATAAATCCTTTGTTTAAGTCTCCTTTTAGTCATACCTATGTAGAATGCATCACATTGTTTACAGGTTGCTAAATATATCACATTTCTAGTATCACATGTGGTATTACATTTCGGAAAAAAAGTAAAGTTCGTACTGGGATGTGTAAAGGACTCCTCCACTTATAGCCATAGTGACCATGGATGCTTCCCGGTTGGGGGTGGGCATTTTCTGGGAAGAATGGTCCAAGGCACATGGTCCACGATAGAGGACAAATTGCACATAAATGTTCTGGAGATGAGGGCGGTTTATCTGTCGTTGCAAGCCTTTCAGAACTGCCACCCTTTGGGAATGATTGCACTTTTTGCAGACATGTCTGCTATTTGGTACATCATCAAGCGGCGGGATGGGGAACTGATCTTAGCCCCTATGCAGGCAGGCCATGAGGGTTTGGGAAAGGGTGATCTCTTCAAACCACTTTCTCACTACAACTCACATTCCGAGGGAGTCCACCTTTCTGGCGGACAGACTGAGCAGATCGATCTTAAGTCCATACGAATGGTCCCTGAACCATTTAGTAGTGAATCAGGTATTCAGCCATTAGGGCCAACCTTGCTGTAACTTGTTTACCTCTCCCCTGAACAATAAGTGCAGCAGGTAATTCGCTTTGATCCCCCCTTTGGGGAGTCACCCAAGGATGCTGTAGACCACAATTGGCCCCCAGGTCTCCTGTATGCTTATCCTCCAATTCCCCTCTGATTCCCAAAGTCTTACAGAAAGCCAGCAGGTTGAAAAGCACTTTGATCCTCATTGCTCCCTTCTGGCCTCATCAGCTGTGGTTACCTTCCTGTGGTCGCACAGCAAGTATCCTCCATTGATACTGAATCCCAGATGGGATCTAATTTCCCACCCTCTGGAACATCAGATCCTCAATTTCTGATCCATGAGACTAACTGCTTGGTTTCTCCACTTCCAGTGATTCTATGAAAGTCCATGCTGGCCTTCCCTGATCGAGAGATTGTACTTGCGTCTCAGAAGCCTTCCACCAAAAAAGTGGAATGGTAAATGGAAGAGATTTTCCATATGGGTATCGGAATGAAATATTGATAGATTTCCTGCCTCTATTTCAGATATTCTTAAATGTTTCTCAGTTCACTTTTTTAACAAGGAGCTAGTTTTTCCACCATAAAATTACAACCAACAGCTATTACAAATTGTCATGTAGGGAAAGGCAACAGTCTTTAGTCTTCCTTCTCTACTTCAAGGTTATGCAGGGCCTTCATGAGAGGAGTCTTTCATTTAGACCTCCAATAAAAGATCTGTCCCCTCCTTCAGATATCACTCTTGTGCTTCAAGGCCTTACTCCGAGACCTTTTGAACCCGCGGGCTCAAGTGACTTAAAATACTTGTCTTGGTAGACTCTCTTTCTAGTAGCAATTACTTCAGCAAGAAGACTTTCAGAATTACAAGCTTTATCTTCCCAACCACCTTACATTACCGTCTTCAAGGGTAGTCTCTCCCTCAGAATGAACCCTTCCTTCATACCAAAGGTTGCCAGAAAGACAGATGTTAACCAGACCATTCACCTGTCTGTATTATTCCAGTAAGGTCAAATATGTGTTGCATTCGCTGGATATGCATAGACAGGTTATGCTTTTATCTACGTAGATCAAAACCACATAGGAAATCTGAGCCATTGTTCATCTTTCTCACCAAATAGATTAGGTCAGGCTGTATCCAAAATTACCTTAGCCAAGTGGATTACTGATTGTATTTCTACTGTCTGTTCCTAGCTTGGGATGTACCTTCCCCTTCCTGTTAGAGCTCATTCCACCAGGTACACGTCTACCTCGCCTGTTTTTTCTGCAAGAACTCCTATCGAAGAAGTATGTGCACTAGCAACCTGGTCTAAATCCCAAATGTTTGTCTATCACTATAAGTTGAACATTATTTCTAGAAACAGAGCATCCTTTTGCTCTGCAGTGCTCAGGCATATCCTTCTTGAGGGCCACCAGGGTTTACGTATCTGGGGATTCTGACCCAGTAGTGAGGCATAATGAAATGGACAGCATCGGATTAGAAGTTATATACTTAACATAACTTGGCAGATGTGTTGTCCAATTTCATTATGTATTGCATCCCACCCGCTTTCCCCTAACCTAAATCAGCTGAGACCGATAGAGAGAATAATGGGAATCCATAGGTTCCTAGTTTGAGCTCTAGTGTGGTTGCTTTCTTTTGGTTTCTAGTACTCTAAATGTAAATTACCTTTAAGAGGGCAGCAAACTCTATCTGTAGGGTTAGAGAAGGCGTGGGGCATTATGGGAGAGGGAGAAGCTTGAGGCTCAGATCACAATTCTGGAGAAATGTCCAAGTTGGATCCAAGGTCGGATCCGTAGACCCAGTAGTAATGCATAATGAAATTGGACAGCACAGATCCCAAGTTACGTTAACTTCTATTCAACCTGCTTTTCTTAGTGTTCTACCCAAAAACGTAGCCCTCAACTAACCCTGGTTTTGCTTCAGACTTTCCCTGTTCTTCATAAAATGTTTGATTTTGTGGCAAGTTATTGAGGGTAAAAGTAATTTTCCAGACATAATTACAGATTTCTGTTTTTCAGAAAATGGTTGTTAACATTGAAAATAAAATTAAGGGGAGCTTTATTAATACTGTCAAGTGTTTAAAGTGTTCCTGATTTTGGACTTGGTCCGTGAGTATTTTTTGCTTTGTACCCGATTTTCATGATAAGGGTTTAAGAACCATGCCCTAAAGGAATATCTTGTTCGTTATTCAGATGTCTGCAGACAGTTTTAAACATATGCAGACAGGACCAAGTCTTTTTGCAAGGATGGCCAACTGCTCATTCCCTTTATCAAGCACAGAGGTCTGATGAGGTTTTTAAGCTCACTATTACTTGATGTTTAGCCAAATCTATTGAATTTTGCCTTGTTAATCATGAAATGCCTTTGTGCATAACTCCTATGGCTTGTTCAGCTAAAGCTTTGGATACCTATACCACTTGTTTCTATAATGTCAGCTTTAACAACATTTGGGCAGTGTCCGCTTTTTCTTCTCTGTGTCATTGCAAGACATTGCATACTAAACATTGTTACCAGGTTAGTTCTTCTGTTGAATCTGGAGCTGTCTGTGGTATGATCCCATGAAGATGGTCGTGAGAGGGTTGGAGAAAGTCCTGTTGGTTGCATTAGACTGACCTCCTCTTTTCAGATACAGATGTTGCTCTCCTGCATAGTTTAGCTTTACTGTGCTGAGGCACAAAATCTTGCAGTACAGTATGCAGAATCAGAAATGCCAGATGGCAGAAGTTTCCAAATGTTGATAAAGTTGCACATCTGAGGAATGTCCCTTTCCTTACAGTTGTGGGCTTTCTGGGTTAAAATTAAAGTGTCTGAGGTAAGAGGAGCTTGTTCTCTCCAGAAAATGCTTTTTTTTTCTTCATTGTGCACTTTTGTTCTTTTTGCTGTACTGAGAAAGTTATTTTTCAAATGATCGTGCTCCACAAGATCCTTCCAAGCACACACATTTTTAGCAAGTTACAATTAAAATCACTTGGTAAGTAACATTATTTAGCAACACAGTAAACTTCTCTTTGTTGCTTATAGGCATAACATAGTTTTGATGAACTGTTTTGTCTGCCCCTGGTCCACCTTTCAATCAATATCTAGCTTCCTTATGGACAAACAACTGCTGTGTAAATTCTAAAGAGTGGACATCTTTCAGCCACATGTAATAAATGAAATATTCAATGTTTATGTAAAGCATGAGTGATACAGCACTCTTAAATTTTACAAAACATTCAAAAATTCATTTTTCTATTTATTTTACTGTTACCCTTAACTGCAGTTAGTCATTACATTATCAAAATAGGCCTGTCGTGTCATTTGTGAAAGTCATTTTGTAATATACCATCAGCCATTAGCTACAGCTTGATGTAGTTTGTACATAGCTGATTTTAAACCATGCTTTAATACTAAACTACAGGTAAAAGTTTTACTACAGATTAAGTATCTGATGGTTTTGATTAGAATAAAACAAAGTCAAGATTGGGGAAGGGCTCTTCTGCATGTTACAACCATAGATATTTGTCAGGTTTCTTAATGAATATTTCTGTTACAACCACAAATATTAGGAAACCTGTTTATACACAAATTCACATCCAAATCAAAGGGTGAATGGGTCTCACAGCAAACCATTAAAAAAAAACTGCAAGAAAAACCTAGTCACGCTAGTGTGATACTTTAAAACTCTCGTAATGGAGGCCCAAGGAATGTTAGCAGATGACCTCTTAAAGCATTAAGTGTTGTAAACTACATGGCTTCTGAATTTGTACTTAAATATTTATGGTTACATTCACTCCAGTAAAGCCAACCCTCCACTACCTGTGAACATACATGTTTCAGCCTTTTATTGACCTCAGTACAGCGTAAGAGTGGATAGTTTGGCAGTATTTCAGCAACACTGGGTCTTGACACTCAGCTGATGCCCATAAAGATTAAGATGCCTGCAAAGTATGCCAATGAATATCAAAACCAAAGGTTAAGAAGTTCACACAGACAAAAACCATTGAGTAAAAAACTGCAAGAAAAACCCAGACCACATACACATGCATACAAGGGCAGCTGTCTTTTGTGTTTTAACTTTGCAGTAGTTATTTTTGCAGTTTAGTCCTGGTGGTGGTGGTGTGGAGTGTTTGTAGTGGTTTGGCTTGGTCACCAAGGGACTATTTGAGTCCATTAACATGACTAATATTTTGCTTGCTTCTTTTTAGAGCATTCTTCATCTTTTTCATTCCTGTTTATCATTCTGGGTTCCTGTTAAATGATCGAAGACGCATTCTTTCAAATGCGTCTTAATCGAACTTGAAAGCACGAAAAGGCAAAATAACGAAATGACATATAACCGAATTCTTTCCCTCGGAAAGAAATCCCTTGGCCGCTTCTGTTACTTTGCTGTTTTCGTGACTGTAGTGCGATCTCGGAGTTGGTATATTTAAATATGGGGGTTGTGGGGAGCAAAGCCCCCCACTTTATGTAATGTTTTACATTTTTTTTTTTTTTTTTTTTTGTGGAACAGAGATTTTTTTTCCCTTGGAAAAAAAATCGCTGTTCTAACCGTTCGAGATTGCAAGCTTTTGCTTACATGGGTTCAATAAATCATTGTTAGCTTTTTTAAGTGTTCGTTGATTTAACATAGACCATGTCATTCTTGTGGCCTGCAGTTTTGAGTATGAAATCTGTCCTTTCCTGTCTTTATACTGAGAAGCGTACATTCTAATTGAGTACTGTAACATCTTAAAGCCATGTTTCTTGAACTTTTCTATTCCATCATTGCAAGCCTTTGACCAGACCTTATTTAAGCTGCTTGCCAAAGTTTGTTCGAACACATTACATAGGTATTTGCCCCTGCTGGAGTAGTTGTCAAAGGGGTCTGCTTCCTGCAGGCAGCCATAGACTGCCCTGTTGCTGTACAAACCAGATTTAGCTGCTTGTTTTAAATGTGTTCTTAATTGTTCTCTGATTGGGATAGCACATCTTCATGGAACTAGTTTGAAATAGATTGTTATGTTTTAGCTATTAAACCTGAGTATCCACCCGTCTCCTGATGAACTGTCTTTCTTTCAGTAAAGCAGTTAATTAAGTAAATAAAGAAGAACCTTGTTTTGTTAAAGTATGAACCAGAATTTCTAAAAAAAAAAATGAACAAGTTACACATTTGAAAATTGAATAGTGTTTTTGACGATGCTTTTTCTTTTATAACCGTTCATGGCTTCTTTTTCTCCTAAGTAGCGCTGCAGAGTCCTTGCATGCCTGATAGATTTAGAATTAAATACTGCTTCTGTTGAAGTGCAGCTTGTCTTCTCTTTGTAACAAGCAGCAGTTTTAAGCCCTTCAACTTCCCACGGTATGGTTTTAGTGAAACCAACATTGAGCAGTGTGAGAAGTCTGATTTCTATTAGATTAAGGAACTTGCTGCTGTATTTAGCTTCTCTTGCTAGAAGGCAGGAATTTGTCATTTTCAACATTATATTGTCAACTGAAATTGCATTAACGGTACAGTTGGATATGTACGTATATAAAAATTGAAATATAAAATTTATTTTCGAAGAGATTAATAATAATGTCTTTAAGAGATGCACAAAGTTCATGCTGCCTTTATGAAATAAACATGAAAATGAACATTGTGATTCTCCTCCAAATAAAGCTGCTGATTTATGAAATGTATGTTTGTTTTAAAAAGATACTAAAATGAGTGTGTGTGTGTGTGTGTGTGTGTGTGTGGCTGCAGCTGCTAAAGCCTTGAACTTGCAGTACTAAAATGTAGCTGCTAAAGCCTTGAACTTGCAGCCCTAAAATGTATAAGCCATAGAATGCAGTTAGTCATTGTTTATACTAATTATTTGCATGTATAGGTAGATAACTACAAATCAACTGTCTGCATCCCTTAAAGATGGAAACAAAAACATTTTTTTTTAAATGAACCAGAAGTGTTGGGCTTAAAATGTAGAATGCTTACAGTCTAAAGTGGTGAAACGGCCTTTTACATTGTGTTCACCTGTGCTTGAAAATTCTTTGATAAAAAAAATGGTTTAAAAAAGTTTCCGAATATAGAAGTCTAACATACTCCTCCTCTGTTTACAGCATGAGTATTCATATGCTGGCATTTAATTTAACAGGTTGGCAATTTAAATAATTTCATACGTCTGTAGTTATGCTAATGCAATATAATCAGACTTAGCCCCAAAAATGACCAACACTCCTCCTGATGACATATGAATATTTAATGCTGTAAGTAATGCAGGTGTGCATAAGACTCCCATATTTGTAAGCTTTTTTAAACATTTTAACATTTTTTTTCCTCAGAGTGGCTTGAAACTAACACTTGTTTTGTATTAAAAAAAAGTGATGTTATGTAGTCCTGTCTCGCCATAATTCTTGCTGGATGGGTTCGGAGCCGATATTTGGCTCCGACTCGGGCGATACTAAAGCTCGAGAGCTTTTACTGGCTCAAGGCTAACCCCTATCCCATGGTGCCTCACAGCAATTCCCCAGATCTTGTTTGCTGCGAAAGCTTCGAGGTTGTCTCCTTACTGGTTCATTGGCTAAGTAATAGATTTATTTACTAAATTTTGTCCTTTTCCAACTTTTTTCTTCTTTACATCCTTATTATTTATATCTTATTGTGTAACGTTTCTGAGAGTTTGACCCCTATTTTTCCCCATAGGATTGTACGGCCCGTTTAAGTTAGAGGGCCGCTGTTGCCCGTTTAAGTTAGATGGCCTTTCCTCCCTGTGTGTCTTAACAAAAAAAAAAAAAAAAAGTTTACAATAAGATAGATTCTCCTTTCTATCTTTGCTGTCTTCAGTGTTATTGTTACCTTAGTAGATTGTAGTTTACTTAGTATTGTTATCTTCTCTAGCTAGACAATAGTTGTTCTTGTTAGAATGTCTAAAGAAAAGGAGAGAGAACATAAGGACCATCGCCCTTCGGGTTTTAAAAAATGTGATAGATGCTCACAAAAGATGTCTTTGACAGACTCACACCAGTTGCATGTACTGTTTAGGTTAAGCTCACTTGCAAGAGCCCTGGAAGTTTTGCGTTCAGTACCAGGGTCTTGAATGAGAGAAAACGTAAACTCATTGATAGGGGTCTTATGACCAGTCCCATCTAGGAACAGCTGGAACTTGGATGTTCTTCATTCCACATTGCTGCAGTCCTAACTATTGGGTAGTCCGCTGTCCAGTCGGCCCGAATACCAAAGTATATGGCTGACGTCGGTCACGGCGCATTAGACTGACGTCAGTACGTCAGGGTACTAATGCGCATGACCGACGCCATATCCTCAGTCTTTTTTGCCGCATGGTCCGATGCAGAAGCAATTTTGCGAGTGCAGGTTGGCGTTCTGAAAGTTTCTGAAGTCAGAGTTTCAGACCGAATCAAAGTTGGCTAAGTACCCGTTGGGAATATTTTGTTTTTCTTGCCTCAGTATTTAACCGGATGTCAGAAAAAGTGAATAACTGTATTTCTTGTGGGAAACAGATACCTCATAGGGATTACCATACTTTGTGTATACCTTGTTTAGGGCCTGAGCACGACGTTGTTGGATGCCGCTCTTGTGCTAGATTTAACAAACGCACTATTAAGAGAAGGTTAGACTGTGCCAGGTTAGTGTTTGGGAAGCGTTGTAATTATAAAATGCCGTCGGATGTTCCGACGCCCGCTTCGGGCAAAAAGCGCAAGGATAAAGCAGCTAAGCCTAGAGTGGACGAACCGACAGTCCCTGGACGCGGGTTCTTTAGAAGGCTCTGTGGAGCCGGAGGTTCTGCCAGGTGTTTCTTTGGAGTCTCAGGGAGAGACTTTATTGTTACAGGATGTATCCTCTCAGGAAGTAGGCCAGGCTGAGGGGCTTCTCAGGTGGCTGTTCTTCCCTCTCTTCCTAAGGTGGTTAGAGCCTCCCCCTCTGTTTCCAAGGCTTCTTTGAGAGGCAGGCCTAGTGTAGCTTCAGTGGGGTTTCTCCTAGTGCTTCAGGGTCTTTGCCTAAGAAACATATGCTTAAAATGGCAGAGGATTTGATTACTATGATTAGAGGTTCTATGCCCCTCCTGATAAGAGGCCTAGGGTGGAACCTGAGTTTGAGAGTTTTGAGCACTGTTCGGAGGCTTCTGAGTCTTGACTGAAGACTTGCAGGAGTTTCCTCCTTATTCTGATTCTGATGTGGATGATTCTACTCCTTCAGCTTCTCCTCCTGAGGATTTTTCATTTTCAGAGACTCTGCATTCCATGAGGGAGCATTTTAAATGGGAAGGTCAAGATTTCTCTGATTCCAGGAAGAGGCTTAGGGAATTCTTGTTTTTACCCCAGCATAGGCCTTTAGCTATACCTCCGGTTCTGAATGTGGTGGAAGATGTTTTTGCAGAGGCTTCCCTGAATCCTGATTCTTTGCCTCCTGCACCAGTTAAACCGGATAGGTACTATAGGGTGCCTGAAGCTCATAAGTATCTTTTCAAGAGTCCTAGGGCAGACCCGGAAACTGTCTCTCAGGGGCCTAAAGGTGTGAAAGCTTCTGTGGTTAAAAATCCTGTTCCTCCTGATAAAGAGTCAAGGGCTTTGGATAGATGGGGAAAGAAAGTATATACTTCTTCCACTTTAGCCATGAGGGCATTGAATTGTCAGTTTCACATGTTAAAATATCAGAATTACCTCCTTTCACAATTGAAATCTAAGGTGGATGCTCTGGCAGAAGGTATGGTGTGTAAAGAGTTGCAGGATTTAGTTCATGTGTCTGAACAGGTGGGTAAACATTCCTTGCAGTGTGGTTTTGATGCTGTGCAGGCCTCCTCGAGGGTGGCTGCCACTGGTTCTGTTCTTCGTAGGCACGCCTGGTTGAGAGATCAGAACTTAGCTGAGCATGTTAAGACAAGGATTTTGGATGCTCCTTTACAGTCTGATGTGTTGTTTGGTTCGCCTGTTGAAGCAGTTTTAAAGAAAATGGAGGACAAGGCTAAGTCTATGCAAACTGTTAAAGATTTTTGCAGGTGCAGCCTCCAAGTTTAGTAGAAATTGGCCTACTAAGGGGTGGACTTATCCTGCTTATGATTCCCAGTCTAGGGGTAGGTCTAGGCGTGGTAGGGGCAGAGCTCAAGGTTCTTTTAGGCCTAGGACAGGGAGTTCACCTGCTCAGACTTCTGGTGAGGGCAGGGGTCAGTCCTTTCGTAAGCAGACCCAATGACCTGCCTTTTCAGCTGCCAGTACATTCTCGCCTGGCAGCACCTCTGGGAGGAAGGCTGTCTCTTTTCAAAGAAAATTGGGATTTAATTACCCAAGACAGATGGGTTCTGGATATCATTCACCACGGTTACAGGTTTTATTTCCATACCTTGCCTCCTTTCAAAGGCATGCCAGACATTCCTCCTCTGCAAAGAACAGAGGCTCACAAGCAAATTTCTCTGTTGCTCCAAATAGGAGCCATTCAGTCAGTTCCTGTGCCAGAAAGGGGCCTAGGATTTTATTCTCGCCTGTTCCTAGTACCAAAGAAGGGGAACACGTGGAGACCAATTCTGGATTTATCTATCCTCAACACTTATCTGGACATTCCCAAGTTCAAAATGTTGACGTTACAACAGCTTTTACCTCTGCTGGGCAAAGATCACTGGATGGTAACTTTAGATCTCAAGGAAGCTTACCTTCATGTGCCTATAAGGCTAAGTTGCAGGAAGTATCTGCGTTTTCGAGCTGGAAATTCTCATTATCAGTTCTCTGCATTGCCCTTTGGCTTATCCACTGCGCCCAGAGTATTCACAAAGGTTCTGGCTCCACTGATAGCTTACTTCAGGCTAAAAGGAATTCAAATCTATCCTTACTTGGACGACTGCCTGATTCTGGCTCAAGAAAAGAAAGACCTTCTACAGCATTTGGAATATGTTATAGCAGTGCTAAGATGCCTAGGGTATTCTGTGAATGAAATAAAGTCCAGTCTAGTACCCTCTCAAGACATGTGCTTTCTGGGTGTGAGACTGAATACAGCAGCCCAGATGGCCTTTTTGACCCCGGACAAACAAAAGAATCTATCCAGTTACTTCCATCAACTATCTCTTCAGTCCGGGCTGACTGCAAGGACAGTCCTTCAAGCCTTAGGGTTCATGGCATCTTGTATTCTGGTGCTTCCCAATGCCAAACTGCATATGAGGAAGCTACAATGGTATCTAAAAAATCTATGGACACAGCACTGCCAGGATTTGGACACTGTCATTCAAATAATACCTTGCATTCAAAAGGAATTTTTGTGGTGGGCTCAGGAATGTCACCTAAACAAGGGACTCTCTGTGACCCGGCCAGAGGCGAGTCAGATTCTAACGACGGATGCCTCAGACATTGCTTGGGGAGCTCATCTAGATGGAAAATGGATACAAGACAAGTGGCCTGCCAGACTACAGCATCTACATATCAACATGAAAGAGATGTTAGCAGTCCAGTTTGCATTAATGGCTTTCAAGGAGTTACTTCTTCCAGGGCAGGTGTTGATTCTAACAGACAACACAACTGTCATGTGGTACATCAACAAACAAGGGGGTACACATTCTTACCCATTGTGCAGGCAAGCAATGATTTTATGGGAGACTGCGCTCAGCTTGCAACTAACTCTTCAGGCAAGGTTTCTGCCGGGAGCACAGAACTCCTTAGCAGATGTGTTAAGCAGGCAAATCATGGATCCCCACGAGTGGAAACTGGATCTTCATGTATTTCAAAAATTGACAGTGTCCTGGGGAACTCCAGACATAGATCTGTTCGCTTCTCCACTAAACCACCAGCTGCCACAGTTTTGCACGAAGGGATTTCATCACACAGCTTGGAAAGTGGATGCTCTTTCTTTCAGTTGGAAAAATCTTCATGTGTATGCTTTTCCACCTCTTCCTCTTCTCCCAAAGGTGCTTCTAAAGGTCAGACAAGACAAGCCAAGGATGATTTTAATAGCTCCAGATTGGCCTCGGCAGCACTGGTACCCATTACTGAGGAGTCTGGTAAGGAAGCCTCCATGGCCTTTACCCTTGATTCCACATCTGTTGTCTCAGAAGGACGGTCGTCTGCTCAATGTCAAGCTTCACTCTCTTCATCTAACAGCCTGGCATATTCTGTTTTGAAAGACAGCAGGTCTCAACTTCCTCAACAAGTTTTAAATGTGATTATGGAAGCCAGAAGACCTAGTACAAGGAAAGTGTACGCAGAAAAATGGAAGAGATTTTTATTTTGGACTGCAGCAAAGAATTTGGAGATTTGAGCCTAATTTGAGTGTGGCTCTTCAATATCTTACTGAGTTATTGGACAAAGGTTTGTCTTTCTCTTCCATTAAGATTCATGCTGCAGCAATTTCAGCTCACTATGATTGTGACCCACCATTGTTTTCACATCCTTTGTTCAAGCAATTTCTTAGAGGGGCAAAGAATATAAGACCCCCACGTAGAGCTCCTACTCCTGCTTGGGATCTCAATTTTGTGTTGGAGAAACTTACTCTACAACCTTTTGAGCCTCGGCTACTGGGGAACTGAAATACTTGACATGGAAGACTGGGTTTTTGTTGGCCATTACTTCTGCAAGAAGGGTTTCTGAGTTACAGGCCCTTATGGCGGTTGAGCCTTTTTTTGATTTTTCATAAGGATAGGGTATCATTACGTACTAATCCTTCCTTTATGCCTAAGGTGGTTTCTAGTGTGGCTTTAAACCAAACTATTCATTTGCCTACTTTCTATGCAGATCCCCAAAATAAAGGGGAAAAGATTTTGCACACTTTAGATGTACACAGGCAATTGCGTTATTATTTAAGCAGGACTAAGGATTTTAGACAGTCTCAGCAGTTGTTTGTTTCTTTTGCTTTGAGTTCGCAGGGCAAGCCTGTGTCAAAACAAACTATTTCTAGGTGGATTGGGTTCTGCATTGCATTTTGTTATTCCCATCATGGCAAGGAGATTCCAGCTGGGATTAGGCCTCATTCCACTAGGGCTACTGCCACTTCAACAGCATTTCTAAGGGGGGTGGCAACTAAGGATATTTTAGAGGCAGCTACTTGGAGTTCAGTGCATACGTTCTCTAAGCATTACCACCTTCCTCTCTACTCTAAGTCTAGGGCTGGTTTTGCCACAGCTATTTTGCAAGGCATGTTATCAGCTCCTGCTTCCTTATAATTTGCCAGCCTCCCTTACCTCTGCTTTGGGATTCTACCCAATAGTTAGGACTGCAGCAATGTGGAATGAAGAACATAGTACAGTTTTGTACCTACCATAAATGTAGATGTTCGAGGATCCACATTGCTGCAGTCCAATTTACCCTCCCTCCTTCCCCTCTGTGTTTAGGGGTGGTTGTGTAGGTGAGATTATATTCTGGTACCTTTGTATATTTTGTATATATTTTTGGTGCAGGTATGTTTGGTGTGTTTTGGTTTTGGCCTTGTCTTTTTAGGGTCTTCTGACATCTGGGGCAAGAAAAGACTGAGGATATGGCGTCGGTCATGCGCATTAGTACCCTGACGTACTGACGTCAGTCTAATGCGCCGTGACCGACGTCAGCCATATACTTTGGTATTCGGGCCGACTGGACAGCGGACTACCCAATAGTTAGGACTGCAGCAATGTGGATCCTCGAACATCTACATTTATGGTAGGTACAAAACTGTACTTTAGGCAGCTCCTAAGACTTCAAAATGTTAATCTTCGGCCCCAGTTTCGGAGCCGTCGAAAAAGTCCAAAGTGTCGGAGCCGAGGAGTTCTGGCTCTGATTCAGCTTCTACATCGGTACTGTCAGTCTCTTCCTGTGCCGAGGCAACCTTCAGTACAGAGACAATTACCGGACATTGACTCTGTCACCCACTTTGAGATCTCCTATTTTGGAGAGGAGATCTCCTTCTCTCTCCACCCGATCCTCCAGGACACTCAGATGAGGACATCGAGCGGGTGGTGAAGAGGTTGCTTTCTGATCCAGCTCTGGCAAAGAAATTGGCCTCTCCAGACCCAAAGGCTTTGGAGCCGACTATTTTGCAAACCACTGCTCCTCCTCCAACTACTTCGCTCTCGGAGACCATCTCTTCAGGTTCTTCAGTGTTGGATCTGTCTGTTCCGGGGATCCTCCCTGCTTCTTCGGAACCGATTACTCTGACCTCAGTGTCTCAGTCTGGATCCGAGGGATCTGTGAGCCGGCACTCTCGAGTCACCTCCGAGGGGGATAGTCACCCTGGGTTTTCTTCAGAACCGACCCCCCCTCTCGGTGCCTTTTCTTGACTCAGCTCGGTTCCCACATCTGCTTTGCAGCTGTTCCCCCTGGCTAGGAGCCAAACAGCCGCCTCCTCTGAGCGGAGGTCTTAGGTGCGGGGGGAAAGGCTTTTGAAGCAATAGAGAAAGCTTTATCCTCTGCAAAAGCCATACCTTTGGAACCTGTTCCCCACCAGCAGCAGGCAGCAACCTCTTCTCCCCTGCCACCCCCACAGCGTAGAGAACCAGAGTCCCAAGCAGCCCCCATTGGAGGTGTCCCCCTCTTCTGAGACCTCCCCAGATTATCCCACTGGAGAGCTCCCTCGGAAGAGACTGTGTAAGAGGAAACATGTTGACTCACCTGAGTCTGTCACTTCTGACACTGATTTGTAGGAATCAGAAGGGTCCCCTAGATCCCTCTCTGAGGATGTCTCTTTTTCTGACATCCTAGAAATCCTTAGAGGGGTGATTGGAAGTCCTCTAGCCCTACTGGTTTGGTTCCTGACCTTCCACCTCCTGGGTGACACCGCCTTATGACCAGCTCTTAGGGGTCATATCGCGGAAAGCCTGGACCTCCCCAGACTCAGTGGAGCCCGTCCTGAGGAGGCCAAATAAATTCATGACAGCACCAGAAGATAAGTCCTTTCTTACCAAAGGAGTTCCCGTTGATGCTATGGTGGTAGCAGCGGCAACCAAGAAGGAGTTGTCTAAACATCTTCTAATATCCATCCTCCTGACAAGGAGTCCAGGACGATGGATAGGTATGGGAAGTGTACCTTCTCTTCAGTGGCATTTACTTTAAGATCGCTGAATTACCTTACCCATTTCATTCGTCTTCAGATGGATCTTCTGAAGGAGTTGGGAGATGCCCTTCAGGGTTCAGTAGCTCCAGGATCCATGGATAAGGTTTCTGCGCAGCTCTCCACCCTTGCGTAGATAGCCAACTCCTCCATGAGGCTGATATTGTATGCAGTGTTTGGAGCGAGTAGGGCAGCCGCAGCAGGAATATCTCTCAGGAGACATCCTTGGAGGCGTCTTTGTAATTTCACAGAATCCTTTAAGTCTTCCTTCACCAATGTTCCCTTTGATGGTTCATCTCTTTTTGGACCTCAGGTGAAAGAGACCTTGACCAGGTGTGAGCAGGAAGGGAAAACCTTATCTGCCGTCTGAGTCAGTTTCTCCCTCCCGTCTAGACCCTATCCCAAGGATAATACAGGAGGAAAAATGTGATTCTGTAAATCCCAAAAAGGATTCCCTCCGGCACAAGGTCAACACTCCCCTAGAGGCAGAGGGGGAGGATATAATGGACAACGCCGTCCTCGCAGCAGAGGAGGTTTGCAATACCAGGGAGATAGAGAAACCTTCTCTGATCGTCCCTTCCATCGCTCCTGAGGGGATGTCCAACTGTCCATCTCTGGAGGCAGTCAGGGGTCATCTATCGCTGTACCCAAGTGCCTGGCTAAACATTTTGCAACATCGTTGGGCACACACCATAATATTGAGCGGTTATCTGATCCCCTTTGTTTCCGACCCCCCCCCTCCAGTAAACCGGTCTCTACCAGACGTGCCACCCATTCAGCTAGACCGTGCAACATCAGAGGTCATCTCATGGTTGCAAAAAAGAGTCATCCAAGAAGTCCCCACAGAGCAAATAGGATCCGGAACTTACTTTCAATTCTTTTTAGTTCCAAAAAAGACAGGGGACTGGAGATCAATTCTAGATCTCAACAGATTCAAGTACGTAAAGAAATCGAAGTTCCAAATGATCACTCTGCAGTCGATATTTCCCTTTATCGGTAAAGACAGTTGGATGTGCTCAATCGATCTTCAGGATGCGTACTACCACATCAAAATGGACAGGTGCTCCAGGAGACACTTAATGTTTCCGGCTGGGAGCCAGTCATTTTCAGTTCTGAACACTGCCCTTTGGTCTCACTACAGCCCCCAAAGTGTTCACCAAATGCATGGCAGTGGTAACTGCTCACCTGAGACGTCAAAGATTCCAGGTGTTTCCGTACCTAGACAACTGGCTCCTCACTGCTACCACCAAGAATCAACTCATCAGAACCAGGGACGAGACTCTATCTTTGTGTGCCAGTTTAGGCATCACAGTCGAGCTAAAAAAATCAGCCTTATCTCCTTCGCAGCACATTGTATTCTTAGGCTCAGAAATGGAGACAACCACCATGTCAGCAAGACTAACACCAGAAGGAGTAGAATCTCTATGCAACCAAGTCACATCCTTGATAAACAGTTACAAAGTTCAGGCCATGGTACTCCAAGTCCTAGGGACTATGGCTTCCTCCATCCTATTAGTTCCTCTAGCCCATCTACACATGAGAGTACTTCAGTGGCTACTATTTGCCCAATAGTCGATGCAGGATCTTCCCTTGTCTCATCAGATTCTTCACAAACAACTGTAAGAAGGATCTGACATGATGGTTGCATACAGAACAACAACTCTTCGGTCGTCCACTTGTTCCTACCCAAGAGGAAACAGTTTTGACCACAGATGCTTCCCAGATAGGGTGGGGGGGGGGGCATTGTCTGGGAATGGCGGTCCAAGGTACTTGGCAGAACCACTTGCACATCAATGTTCTGGAGATGAGAGCGGTGCTATATTCGTTGCAAGCACTTCACAGCCCTCTTCCCACTGGGACAGTTGCGATCCAGTCAGACAAACATGTCTGTCATGTAGTACATAAACAAGCAAGGGGAAACCAAATCGTACCCGCTTTGCCGAGAGACCATAAGAGTTTGGAAATGGGCGATGGACACTCAACGTTTTCTGATAGCAACGCACATCCCGGGGAAGACCAGTGTGATAGCAGACAAACTCAGTCGAGCAATTCTGATGCTTCATGAGTGGTCCCTGAATGCAGAAGTTGTGAAAGAGATCTTTCACAGATGGGGCCAGCCTTGGTGCAACCTGTTCGCCACACACCTGAACACCAAATGCAGCAGTTACTTTGCCCTAATTCCCCATCAGGAGATGTTGCCCAGGGATGCTCTAGTCCAGGATTGGCCCCCCAGGACTTCTTTATGCCTTCCCACCTTTTCCTCTCATCCCAAAGGTAATACAGAAAGCAAAACAGTTGAGGAGTACCCTGATCCTCATTCCTCCTTACTGGCCTCAAGTATGGGTTCCCTTCCTGAGGCCCTACCTTTTGGAGGAACCATGTATTCTGGAACCATCTCTAATCCTCCTGATTCATCAATCGGGGCATTTCCATCCCACCATCCACACCCTCAAATTGACAGCATGGCTGCTCCAGTTCCACAAATAGCCAGGTGCGTATTCCTCTCTCCTTCAGTCAAACACATTCTGATTTCTTCCCATAAGTCTTCCACTCAGAAGTTATACTCCAGCAAATGGAAAATGTTCTCTATTTGGGCTATAAATCAAGGCTTAGATCCCTATAAAGCTCTTATAGAACATATTTTGTCCTTCCTTGCGTCCATTTTTCATGAAGGAGCTGCAGCCGCTGCAGTCAGAGTTCAGTTAGCTGCCATTTCTAATTTCCATTTTGGCTTCATGGGAAATCCAATCATGTCACACTCTTTGTGCAAAACCTTTTTGAAGGGAATTCTCCTTCTCAGGCCTCCAATCAAACAACCATCAGAACTTTGGGACCTGAACTTAGTTCTCACATCATTAATTTCTGCACCCTTTGAGCCCTCTTCTTAATCGGATCTGAAATTATCTTGGAAAACACTATTCTTAGTAGCCATAACCTGTGCTAGGAGAGTCTCAGAACTGCAAGCTCTTACTATTCGACGACCTTGCATTATTTTCCACAATGATAAAGTCTCACTCAGGACAAACCCTTCCTTTCTTCCCAAGTTATGCTCACAGCATAATCTTAACACTACTGTTGAGCTACCAGTGTTTTTTTCCAAATCATTCTAATAAATCTGAGTACAGACTACACCAGTTAGACATTCACAGATTTCTCAGGTTTTACTTAAACAGGACTAAAGAATTCAGAAAATCAGATCAAGTATTTGTTTCCTTTTCGGACAAAAATAAAGGCTTGCCTGTTTCTAAGGTTACCCTTTCAAAATGGCTTTCAGATTGCATTTCCTTTGCTTATCAAACTGCTGGCAAACAATTACCCAACAAAGTAAAAGGCCGTTCTACAAGGGCAGTATCTACTTCATGTGCCTTTAGATCAAGGCTCCCAATTGATATTATTTGTGCAGCAGCTACTTGGGCAAGACCATATAACTTTGTCATTCATTACAAATTGAATTTGGCCTCTTGGGACAGGTCATCTTTGGGTCCACTGTGCTGAAGAGTCTCTTCGCTTGAGCCACCCGGGATAAAGATGCTACGGACGCTGTCGCATCCAGCAAGAATTACGGCGAGATAGGACTACATAACATAAAGAAGTTATGTACTTACCATAACGTTCCATGTTTGTAGTCCATCTCCTTTACATTCTTGTGTCCCTCCCTCCTGCCCCCTTCCTGTTCCTAGAGGATCTGGTGGACTATACTTGTGCTGTCTGACCTGGTTGCAGTTGTTGTCCACCTGGCATGGATAATGTTACATAATTTTTGTCTGTTTTTACCCAGTTTTTGATAGTTTCATAACTGTTGGGTACTTATTACTTTCTTGCAAACAATATCTGGGGAATTGCCGTGAGGCACCATGTCATAGGGGTTAGCCTTGATCCAGTAAAAGCTCTCTAGCTTTAGTATCGGCCGAGTTGGAGCTGAATATCTGCTCTGAACTCATCCAGCAAGAATGTAGGCAAGATGGACTACAAACATGGAAGATTGTAGTAAGTACATAACTTCTTTTTTATGCTCAAGGATGTATGCAGATACTTTTTAATGTAAAAATAAAAGTTGGTTTTGCTACCTTAAACATGAGCTTTAAGCAGTGAAATACAATGTGAGAGATTATAGCACTGTTTTAATCTGCAGGTCTGTGTGTGAAAATTAGAATATAAAATCATATTTATTTGTTGAAGAGATTATTAATAATAATGTCTTGCTGAAAGAGGTGAATTTCATGCTTCTTTTATGTGGCTTCCATGTGTTTATGTGTAGGTCAGTTGTCTTATCCCTGTAGTGTGGGAAAACAGTCACATTCACGAAGTAGCACTTTTATACCTTTCAAGTCACTAGTTAGTCAAAAAATAAGAGCTCAGTGTTTGTCTTGTAATATATGGATAACAGAAATGTTTACATATCTTCCGAAATTATCTTAGTGGGGGTTGAATAAAATTCTGTATCTGAGGAGCCAGTGTCACTATCTGTTTGTAAACCATTTTTTATAAACTAAGAACTAGGTGACTGACGAAACCAAACATACAATAATAAAAACTTAATGGAAATATTATCTGATTTTTGGTTAAAGGTAACAAATAAACCCAGTAGATGATGACAGCAAGCTCCTGGGGTGGAGTGCGACCAGTCAATACAGGCATTAATGCAGTTTGCAAAAAACTGGAGAAAAATGAGTATACATGCCAGTTTTTCACTGAAGAGTATGAAACATTAAATGTACTGTAGAAGGCTGTGGTGTTACCTATGAAGCCATGATCATCTGAATAGCCAGAGGTTAGACTTCAAGATGGTAAAGGTCACAATTTTTTCCAGCAAACTCTAGTGATGTTACAGCTTGACCGGATATTGTGTCAGTTGTAGAATCTGTGTTACAGAAGGATATTAAGCTGGTTGAAGAGATCCATAAAAAGAGGGTGGGAGAAGCATATCATCATGAGTATGTGAGAAGGTTGAATCATTTGAATATTTGAAGTCTTAAATCATTCCTATGCATTTCTTATTTATGTACATCAGTTCTTTGATTCAGATTATTTTCAGAACTGATGTACTGAAACACAAAACCTCAGTTACACAGGGCTTCATCAAACACTGTGACTCTAAATCAAATAAGCTAAAATCATCTGACTCTCTGGGTAAATATCTGCTGTTTCTTAAGAGAGAGCATGGATTAACAAAGAAGGGACATGTATTTTTCATGTATGCATCTTACCTTCCCCTTCTCCTTCACATGTGGCTCAGTAAGTGCCTAATGGTGGTATTCATTTTGTGCTATGTGTGGCTTCATCACTCAGTTTCACTGGTGATGAAACTCCTTAGTCATCCTTCCCGTTTACAAACAAATACCTCCAGAAAAGTCAACAGACTCCACTAGAGGTGGAATGATAGGATGTATAGCCCCATGACATGGCCTATTTTTACAACACAGAAAGAAGCAGGTAGGCAAAGCCTTGCTACACTGCTTGATACCCTGTTTGTTAATTAATCTCCGGTCATTATGGTGTAGTTGGATACCCACCCCGTGCACTAATGATAAAAAGACATGATGTGTTCCTGCAGCAATATAGGCCACTTATTTCATGGTGCAGTCAGATACACTCCCCATGCACTAGTGATACAAAGCCACAAATGTGGTCCTGCAGGAATGTAGGACACTTCTTTGTTTATGTGGTAAAAACCATGCTCGCTGAAAACATAACTGACTTTAACACAATCAGAATTTCATTTCATCCGGTCTTCCAGTAATTAAAGAAGAACTTTTTTCTTTTGTGGTAATGGTCAATGTTGCATCTACTTTTTCCTATCTTTTTCTTTTGGTTAATGCTACTAACCAGCATCTGTTTTAGCAGTGTTGATTGTGTATCCGTGCCTGTGGCTGCTAAATGTTTCCGTAATTTAAATGCAGTCATTACTGAGCTCTAGCTGCAGCTTTCAAAGGTACCTCATAAAGCACACCGCTGGTCTTCAGGGCATTTATTCTTTCATCTTCAATATGTAGTCTTATTTGGGATTCATTTTAGGAAGCGGTGACTGCATTTTTAGTTTTTATTCAAGGCATTCCTTTCATTAGCTTTTTGAACTTTCCTGAGTGTAGTTTTTACAAAAAAATAGTGATATTTTTTTCCTTGGAGATCTTGTTCAAGTTAAATGTGTAGTAGAAAAATGTTGCAGCTATTATGCCTTTCCCTAGCCCTATAGTTTATTCTGTGTTTACAATTTGGGTATTGTGTGGTGTAATACCCCCACCAACAAAATTTGGGCGTTCTTATGTTGATTGGCAGGTAATGGAAGCATGGTAT
This sequence comes from Protopterus annectens, assembly GCF_019279795.1. Lineage (NCBI taxonomy): Eukaryota > Metazoa > Chordata > Ceratodontiformes > Protopteridae > Protopterus > Protopterus annectens. The sequence continues at coordinate 628,031,854 of NC_056749.1, forward strand.
TTTTGACTGACAAGGCTGTCAATGCCATGTTTTCATTGACATTGTTGAAGGTATTGCATTACACAATATACGCACACACAAATATGCACATTGTGCATACACTGTGTTAAAAGCAACAGTTTCATCAACATTATAAAAGTATTCAGTAAAGCAACTTAATTTACAGCATACTAAAACATGAAACTGTAACTGAAATAATCGGGGATAATCATGACAACTGAAATATTCGTACTATTAACTTGACACATTGACCAAATACTACATGTAAATTAATGCATGTTTTCTCGAGTAAAAGAAGTTTCTAACTCTGTTATCATGATTTATTAAGTTTTCTCCAAAAATCACAGGTTTTACAAGGGATTAAGAGGGACAGAGCTAAAATAAGAGTCAAAATCATGAACATCCCTGAAAGTCAAACACAGTTGATAGGTATGTGGGGTTGAGGACTACATACTCTTTCTTTATTTCACTACTCCTATGCCTGTGCATAAAAACAGATAGTTACCTGTGGAACATAAGAATAAATCTGATGTTGTCAGTCTTTATGTAATCCTTGACAGTGGGTTCAGTTCTGAATGTCGGAACCAACTCGGCAGTTTTTTCCAGCTCGCGACCTCCAAAAACTCTCGCACTTAACCTTACTCAGAATGATCCTCTCAATTATCTCAGATCTTGTTTGCTGCTTCAAAGTGCCAGATGCGTTTTTGTTCCTGCTCTTGAGCCAACTGTTATTCTCTGAGTTTTTAATTTTCTTAAATCTTATATCTTCTGAATTTATCTTTTCTGTAATTTAATTACCCAGCTTCCCTTTCTGAACACACTTGTGGTTTTCTTATCATTGGTAAATTTCATAGTGTTTCTGGTATTTCTTTGTACTATTGTTGGTACTCTTATTTTCTGTCCTCTTTTAGGTAATTTTTCAATACTATTGTTGGTGTCTCCCTCCCCTTTCCTTATTTCCTTAAAAAATAAATAAATGCATATATATATATATATATATATATATATATATATATATATATCTATCTCCGTCTCTACTTTTCTAATGGCTGAGAAAACTAGAGGTACTTCTGGCTTTAAGAGATGACAGAAGTGTGATTGGAAAATCCCTAATTTGGGCGGTCACTCTGTGTGTGCGTGTACTTCTTGGGCCTGGTGCATCTTCAGGAAAACTGTGCCATCAGTCACGGCTGTAGCCACCCGACCCTAGTAGAAAGAAAAAACAAATTAATATTAAAAGGACATATCAAATGTGAGGGTGTATCTGCAGCCAGCTCCCATTCTTCCTCATCTTCAAAGAAGAGGACTTGCTCAATTCCTTCTGATTCCTCGGAACTGATTTCAAAAAAAGTCCCAGACTTCCCTTCCTCCTACTGTTTTATCAGAGCCGAATGGGAAAGCAGCTTCAGAACCGATTAAGCATTCTGATATTGCTTCTACTCCCTCCTCTGCTCTTTAGATTTTGGAGCCAAATGAGTATTCTTTCAAGGATCTACCAAGGGCAAGATACTCTTTCTGTTGATCCATTTGTAGACAGACCTCAGAGTCCTTTTTTGGACTGACCCCAGTCCCCATCATTTACCTTCAGTCCATTCCAACAAGAGCCCCATGGAGTCCGATGTTCTGAGACTGGTGGATCAGTTACTGATGGTGAGGGGATTATCCACCACTTCGGTTAAAAGCCTCCCTGGCTGTGGAACACTCTTAGCTCAGAAACTATTATTCCTCCTCTGACTCCATTGGAAACTTCAGAGCTCGTGGTGCTGATGGCTCCAGTTCCAACTGCTTCAGTGCCGATGAGACCTGCGTCTTGGGCACTGATCACACCCTTGAGCTCTTCGGTTCTGTCGGAACCGGAGACCACCTGGGGCCGAAGCTTCATTGTTGGTTCCAGGGAGCTTGGTTCCACTCCATTTCTTTCAGAGCCACCCATGTTCTGCTGGGCTTCAGGACATGCAAGCTCGGCCCTGGATTCGGCTTTGGAGGTGGCTTCTTCTGTGAGGGGTGTGACCACGGTTCCTAGGGAGTCGATCTCTGTTCTAGGCTCCCACCGCTCTATTGGGTGGGGGGGCGCTGCCTTCCAAGCTGTGGAGAGGGCCTTGTCCATTTATGGGTTCACCAGCAATGTAGCCTTTCCCCTCATCCGGAACTACTACCAGCCTCAGCCCTAGGACAGAGGGCAGAGAAGCCTCAGGACACAACAGTAGTCATGTCCTCCGGCACATCCTACTGAAGAGCAAGTGCAAGAGGAACCACTTTGACTCACCTGAAGAGTCTTGCACAGAAGATACCAATTTCAATGAAGGGGAAGGCTCCCCAAGGTCACCCCCAGAAGACATCTCATTTGGAGACATTTTAGAACTCCTAAAGCAGAGGGGTGGCTGGACAGCCCATCTTCCTTCCTCCAAAGAGTCTGTATACCTGCAGGCCTTCTGTGTTCGACCCTCTACTTCTTGGATTTCTCTGCCCGCTGATGATCTAATTAAATTGATTGCTCAGCGGGCCTGAAGGATTCCAGCCTTCATTGAACCAATCCCTAAGAGACCAGACCTAATTCTGTCAGCACTGGAGGATCAGCAACATTGTTCAGAAGGCATTCCAGTCGATGCTATGATGGTTGCAGCAGCCATCAAGAAGAAATTCTCAGACAAGAGTCCCACTATCCATCTTCCTAACAAGGAGTCTAGGACTATGGATAGATTTGGGAAGTGCGCATATGCGTCATCGACCTTTGCACTCAGATCCTTGAAATGTATAGCACACTTCACGAGACTCCAGTGAAATCTGATAAAGGAACTTTCAGATGCTCTGACAGGAGGGAGTGCAAGACAGGGTAGCTTCCCAGCTGGCAACCCTTGAGTCGATTTGTAATTCATCCATGAATTCCATGAGGCTCATGGCACATGCAGCTGAAGGGGCAACTAGGGTAGCGGGTTCTGGCATAGCCATAAGGAGACATGCCTGGATGCACTTGTGTGAATTTGCAGAGCCATTTAAGGCTTCTTTCATCAAATCTCCTTTTGACAGAACATCTCTTTTTGGCCCTAAAGTAGAAGAGACCATTGCCAGATGTGAGAAGGATGGAAACACCTTATCTGCCATGGGGTGTATGTTTTTCCACTCCTCAACAGCTCTATTTCAGGAACCAGACTAGTAGGAAACTATGGCTCAAAACATCCTAAGGTCCTTTCCAGGATTTGTGCGGCAGCGACCCCCCCCCCCAGGGCAAAGGGGGGAGTTTCAAAGGAAGACACCGTACTAGAGGCAGAGGTGGGCCACATAATCAGAGTTCCAGGGATTCCTTCCCTGGTAACTCTTACTAGCGCTCCTAAATGGAGGCCTTATTGCTTTCCTCTGGAGGCATTCGGAGGACCACAATCCCTGCGCCTTCTTTGCCTAGCTGAAAATAACCCACAATTGGGTGCAGAGGATTATAACAAGAGGTTACAAAATTTCCTTTTCAAATCACCCCAGTCATCTGAAAATAATCCCAGATGTTCCACCCAGAAACAGGGATGGAACAGTTTTAGAAATATAAAAACTGCTCTGCAGAAGAGTCATCCTAACTGTTCCACCAGACCAGACAGTATCTGGATTTTACTCAAGATTCTTTTTAGTGCCAAAGAAAACAGGACGGAAAGCCAATTTTGGATCTCACTATGTTGAACAATACGGTCCGACATACAAAATTCCGGATGGTCACAGTTCTGTCTATCCTTCCATTTTTAGGAAAAGATAATTGGATGTGCTGAAAAGATCTTCAAGATGCGTATTGTCACATAAAAATAGGCAAATGCTCCAGAAGATTTCTGTGCTTCTGGCTGGGCGCCAGTCGTTATCAGTTCAGAGTCCTGCCCTTCAGTCTCACCACAGCCCCCAGGGTGTTCACCAGATGCATGGCAGTGGTAGCAGCCGACTTCAGACTGCAAGGATTCTGGGTGTTTCCATATCTAGACGACGGGCTCTTTACTGCAACCACCAAACATGTACTGTTACAGGCAAGGAACTATGTCCTTAAAACTTTCTCATTACTGGGAATCACAGTAAACTGTGAAAAATCCCATTTAGAACTGACTCAAATTTTAGAGTTCATTGGAGCAGTATTAGACACAAACCCCTGCATTGCTTCTGTTCCCCAAGAAAGGCTTCAGAGAATAAGACACCAAGTCAACCAGATTATTCACAACAGAACAGTAACTGCAAGACTGTTACGGTTCTGTGGCCATCTCCATCACCTTGGTTCCTCTTGCCAGAGTCAACATGTGAATTCTGCAATGGCTTCTAGCTTTACAATGGTTGCTGCTGACTCACCCTTTGTATCATCAGGTTCTGCTCACTGATTTATGCAAGAGGGACCCGAGTCGGTGGCTTCATTCCAATGAAATTCTAACGAGTCATCCATTTGTTCTTCCTCCACCCCAAGCCATAGTGACCATGGATGCTTCCGGGGTTGCGGGGGGGGGGCATTATCTGGGAAAGACTGTCCAAGGCACTTGGTCCCAGTTGGAGGCCAATTTGCATATAAATGTTCTAGAGATGAGGGCAGTGTTCTTAGTACTGCAGGCATTCCAGGAAGTCCTCCCCTTGGGAACAGTTGCAATCCAGTCAGACATGTCAGTGGTTTGGTACATCAACAAACAAGGGGGGAAGCAGATCTTACCCCCTTTGTCAAGAAGCACTCAGTTTGGCAATTTCATCTGGCCGCTTTCATGTTGCACTGCACATTCTGGGGAGTTCCAGCATGATTGCAGACAAATTGAACAGGTGCATTTTAATGTCTCACAAGTGGTCTCTCAGTCCTGTGGTGGCAGAAAATATTTTCCGTCAGTGGGGCCAACCGTGCTGCAATCTCTTTGCATCCCCCCTGAACAAAAAGTGCAGCAGCTACTTTGCTCTAGTTCCCCCTCTAGGGGTGTCATAGAGAGATGCTCTCCGGTCTACTTTATCCCTTTCTCCAGTTTCCCTCATTTTTCAGTTTCTGAAGAAAGCTAAGACATCATTGAACAGAATAATTCTTATTGCCCCCCTTTTGGCCTCTACAGATATAGTTCCCCTATTTTTGGACTTGCTTAATTCCAAAACCTTGGATACTGGACCCAGATCCAGATCTGCTGTCCCATCCGGATGAACTAATTCACGAGAACCTTCACAATCTCAAGCTCACAGCGTGGCTTCTCCAGTTCCCATGATAGCCAGGCAGGCTACCCTCACTGCCCCAGTTCAGCTAATTGTCCTGGCATCTCACAAACCTGTTATACAATTCTACAGCAGCAAGTGGCAAAAATTTTCAAAATGGGCAGCAGTCAATAATTTTGATCCATGTTCTGCACCAGTTCATAAAGTACTGGAATTTTTAGCATCCCTTTTCGATGCAGGAGCTTCATCTTCAACTATTTGTGTACACCTAGCTGCAATTTCAGATTTTCACAGTGGTCTAGATAATTATGTTCTAATGTCCCACAAGCTTGTAAAGTCTTTCTGAAAGGAACATAACTACTCAGGCCTCCATTAAAGAATCCTACTGATCCTTGGGACCTCAACCTAGTGTTACAATCTTGAATTGCTTCCCCTTTTGAATCATCAGCAAGTTGTGAACTGAAGTATCTATCTTGGAAGACATTTTCTGCTAGGAGAATTATAGAATTACAAGCTTTATCTTGCAAACCCCCTTACCTGGCCTTCCATAAAGATAGAGTAGCTTTGAGAAAAAAGCCTTCCATTTTACCAAAGGTGTTTTCTGATACACATATCAATCAAACTATACAACAACTTGTTTTCTTTCCCATTTTTTCAAATAGCTGTGAATATTGCCTCCATATGCTAGATGTTCACAGGCAGTTACGTTTTTACCTTCACAGAACAAGATAATTCAGAAAATTAGATCAGCTGTTTGTTTCCTTTTCTCCCGCTACTCTGGGTAAACCAGTTTCTAAAGTTACTTTGGCTAAATGTCTCAAAGATTGTATAACCTTCATTATAACAAACAAAGTGCAACTACCGGGATCTATAAAAGCACATTCTATGAGAGCAATAGCTGCTTCTGCAGTCTTCCACGCCAGTGCTTCTATAGATGATATTTCTGTAGTGACTACTTTGGCATCCCGTCATACATTTATTACATATTACAAACTGGATATGGTCTCTAGGGGGATGAGCATCATTTGGTTTGGTTCTCAGGAATATTCTTTCATGAGACTTCCCAAGTCTTTTGGGTAGCTGGGGACTCTGTCCCATTGTTGAGGATTACCTGAAGATTGACAACCTCTGATAAAAAAGTTATGTCTTACCATAATGTTCCACCTGTGTTGTCAATCTTCACTTATCCTTTACAAACCCACCTACCTTCCCCTGCCTTTTTCGGGATTCTTGGTAAAACGGACCTGTCCTATATTGTTGCTCTGTAGTTACAGATATAGACTCTGATCTGTTATTTTTATGTCGCTATATTGTGCAAACTCGATTTGAGGAAACTGTGAGAGGAGCATTCTGGGTAAAGTTAAGCTTGAGAGATTTTGGAGGGTGCGAGCTAGAAAAAACAGCCCGGTTCCAATGTTCGTAACTGAACCCAATGTCAATGATCAGTGAAGATGGACAACACAGATGGAACTTTATGGTAAGACAACTTATTTTTTCAAATAATTTGTAACACTATTCCAGTGTTATTACTTTATTTAAAAAAGCAGTCTTTCTCCATCTGTCTGTACTGCTTTATAATGCATTGTCAATTGCCTCATTGTGTATGTGTGGTTAGCTGGGCTGTGAGTGGGGTTTGCTTCTGCACATCTCGGGGTGGGGATAGGGGGTTACATAACACAGTAACCAAAGCTTGTTTTCTTTGTTTCATTCCAGTTTCGTTACATATAATGAGTGAATTTACATCTGTATTCTGTTGTCTTTCCATGTCAGAAGTAGAGCTCCAAAAAAAGAGAAACCTGAATAGAAACAGGTCGGTTGTCAGTATAGTCTATCAGCTTCTGGTCATGCTTGCCAGTCAACAGACTGTAGTTTTGAGACATGAAAATGATTTTCCAGTCTGTTTCTAACATTCTTGTTCTTTCAAAGGCTGATTTTTTTTCCCAGAAGAGAAATGAGATGTATCTAGTATAAAAACTATGGAGCCAGCCTTTTCTCTTTTATTTGACTGTTAAGTTAGCCAACTGTATTTTAAGTGAGTGTTAGTGTTTTTTGCTAATAGCTTGCTTGGCTGTTTAGAGAAAAAACAATTTTCTGTCCTTCACCATGAGAATTTTCACTTTAAGTTATGATTAGCAAGGAAGGCATTGCAGAAGAATAAGGTTACACAAGACAGTTATCCTTCTAATGCTATGTCTTTTGCAGCTTCCTTACAGTTATTAGGAGAAAATTGTGATTGCAGTAGCTTTGAAGGTTTCTTTCTTCTTTAAAAATTCTTGCCACAAGCCTTTTGATTTTCTTCTTCCTTGTTTTTAATTTAAATACTTCAAGAAAAACATTTTATGTCCTTCCATATCACTGTTGCAGTATTCTTTACAATAGTGATCCCCTGCCAAGGGTAACCTAGTCCAAATGCCATCTTCAGTTGGTCTGAACACACTTTCGTCTGCTGGTTCTACCACTTTTCAGATAAGTGCCACGTTGGGTTTTTTGCTTTTCTTATCTTTGTTTTGCCTTGTTTCTGGTCCTCATAAAGATAGTCACAAGCAGTGTTTGTTCTGTTTAGGAGCTTCACACAACCATATGTCTTGTGAGATTTGTCAAGCTTTTGTCCCTAAGACCTAGGAAGATGTCTTTCTTCCCTTGCGATTTACTTGGAAAACCAACAACTTGATACCATGGAAGCATCTTTCCGGCCTGAGGGTCAGCCGTCTGCGAAAAAAAGGCCAAAAAAGCTTGGTCTGATTCTTTGGCTGTACCACCTCCACCAGATATCTCTCTTGATGCTGGTGAAAACCCAGAGGATTGTCCAGTTTCTTCCTTGGATTCCTCTGTCATGACCGCTTTGCAGGCCAGCATAGATCCGACTCCATGCACGTCCATGGAGGTTTTGCAGACATCTGCTTTGGATGTACAGGGAGAACCTTGGCTGGTTATTACTGAGGGGTCTATAGGTGTTCCTCAAAGGTGGGAAGAGGTTCCAGCTACTACTGAGTGTTGTCAGTGGTCAGCACCTCCAAAATCTTTCAAGGCTGATATCCCTCTTAAAACAAAGCAGAAAACAAAACCTATTTCGCCTTTTCCGAAAGATCATCCAAGTGAATGGCAAGACTTCACTCAAGCCCGTTCACTGTTAAGCCTCCCCATTGGGGATTTCTGTACCTGCCCCTCCCTAGTCTTCTACCTCTCTTAAGAGACCCAGGGAGCAGGATTCTTCTGAGGATGAGGATGCTGATTTGATAAAAAGTCCCTGACGTATTCTTCCCAGATTTCTTCACCACTTGACTATGGTTCTGAGAAAGAAGAGTCCATCAGTCCTGACTCCTCTTTTGAGGAGATTTCATTTGTTGATATTTCTAGAATGATGACATTTTTCAAATGAGACTGTGCTCAGGTGTCTGATATTCAGAAAAGATGCTGTGAGCTTCTAATGGAGTCTCCTAGGCCCCCTGTTTCTCCTGATGTTCTTCATGTTTGACTGTTGCAGTCATCACACTTGGGTTGTCTGCCCGAATACCAGAGACTTAGTGTTTCTGCGTCGGTTGCTGTTGCTCCAGGAAAGATGTCAGGGGTATATAAACAGGCAGCCAACCCCATTACATCGGTCTTACTTGCCGAGGAGCCTGAAGCAGTTCGCATGAGTGCCAGTTGGCCACTACCTGAGTTTTCGTTTCTAAATTGAATCATCCTGAAGTCTTCTAAAGCTAAGTACCCCGTTGGGGATCCTTTTTTATTGCTGTAACCGATGTCAGAAAAAGGTTAACAATTGTCTCGCTTGTGGAAAGCAAACACCACACTGAGATTTCCATTCCTGCTGTGTCCCCTGTTTCGGCCCAGACCACGACGTACCTCACTGTCTGTTTTGTGCTTTGTTCAACGCCCGAACTTTTCATCGTTGGGGCCTTATTGTCGCTAAATACTTTCTCTCTCGATCTCCGTATTCTCAATGGCTTTGGTAAGCCATCCAACTATCAATCTTCCAAAAAAAAGTAAGAATAAATGCAGAGACAGACTGCACAAGTCCAAAACTGCCAACGACGCTTCCGTTAAGCTATTCGCCAGTTCACCGGTACTCATTGAGGCACTTTCGCAGCCCCTGATGCCCGTTTCAATGGATTCTCAGGCCGCTACAGAGACCCGTTCGGAGTCCGGTATGCCGTGAGACTCTTCTTTGACTACGGAACCTGCGGATGTCTCTACCTTGGATGGGTCCGGAGCTGCTGTGCAGGCACCGACTTCTGAGGAACTTCTTCGCACTACCGATTCTTGACACAAACCGACAACCTCTTTTGCGTTTTCAGTTCTGTCTAAAACTACCGAGTTTCTAAGGCCAAGAGTATGAACTACGCCTAAAAAAACGACAAACCAAACTCAAGCACCTGCTTCCTTGCCACAACATCAAATGCTTAAAATGGCAGAAGACCTGATTATGCTGATTAGGGGAAGCCAGCCTTTTCCTGCTAAGAGAAAAAGACCTGTCCCCAGCAGTTTTAACAGACCAAGAGTCCTATGACTCTGAGGTTTCTGAATATGAAGATATGCCTTAATCTGTTTATGAGGATTCAGATGCAAAGGAATCCATTCCCTCTGCTTCCCCTCCAGAGGATTTTTCTTTTGGTGAAACCCTACATACTTTAAGATAGCATTTCCACTGGGAATGCCAAGACTATACTCAGTCCAAAAAAAGACTCAGAGAATTTCTAGATTTGCCACAACATAGACCTTTAGCAATACTTCCATTTCTGGATGTTGTGGATGATGTTTTTTTATGGACTCCAGTCTAACTCCTGATACTTCACCCTCTGCTCCAAGAAAACCAGACAGGTACTACAGAGTCCCTGACTCTCTCAAATTTCTTTTCAAAAATCCTACTGCTGACCCAGAGGTAATTTCCCAGGGGCCTAAAGATTTAAAAGCAACTACAGCTAAGAATCCCACTCCTTCGGACAAGGATTCCAGTGCTTCAGACAGATAGGGTAAAAAGTATACACGTCTGCAACTCTCGCCATTAGGGCATTGAATTGCCAGTTTCACATGCTGAAATACCAGCAACATATTATGGAACTTATTAAGCAAAAAGTAGCTACCTTTACAGACTGTACAGAAAATAAAGAATTACAAGAGCTTATGCATTCTGCAAGCCAAGTCAACAAGCATACTTTGCAATGTGGTTTTGACATCCTAGAAGCATCTTGCAGGCCAGCAGTCACTGGTTCTGTACTGAGAAAGCATGCTTGGCTTAAGGAGCAGACCTTCCCAAACCATGTCAAATCAAAATTACTAGACGTTCCTTTGAACAAGGACAATCTGTCTGGCGCCAGAGCAGAAGAGGTTCTAAAAAAAAGATGGAAGAAAAGGCTAAATCTATGCAGACAGTCAAAGATTTCTTGCAAGTGCAGCCTCCTAGATTCAGTAGACATTGCCCCTCAAAACATTGATCCTTTCCAGCCCCGTCAAGGTTATCTCAAACTAGACCCAGGGGACACAGACCCCCCACCCCCCCAGACTCCAGTCTCAGGGTATGCAAACATCTAAGCAATGGAGTGCCTCCACTTCAAAAACAGGGAGTGCTGAGCCACCCCCTTAAGGAAAGAATTCACAATGACTTCTGTATTCCTCTCCTCACCTCTGTCCAACTGGAAAACTTGCCCATCATGCAAAAATCTGGACCTCTATCACCAGAGACTGATGGGTCCTCAACATTGTATTTCAGGGGTACAAATTTTACTTCCACTCATTGCCAACCCCAAAAGAGTTCCCAGACCTTCCTCCAAACCAGTGATCAGAGGCACAAAACCAAATTCTATACCTGCTCTCCATAACGGCAATTCAATCTGTTCTGGCAGAACAGATAGGTCAAGGGTTCTATTCCAGACTTTTCCTGGTACCCAGAAAAGAGGGCATTTGGCATCCAATCCTAGATCTTTCCACTCTAAACACCTTCCTGGTGGTACCAAAATTCAAAATGCTCACCCTTCAGCATCTTCTTCCTATGCTGTCCAAAGATGCCTGGTTAGCCACCCTAGACCTAAAAGAAGCTTATCTGCACATCCCTATCAGTGACTCATGCAGGAAATGCCTACGTTTCAGGGCAGGATCTATGCATTATCAGTTCTCTGTACTTCCCTTTGGCTTATCCGCTGCTCCCAGAGTATTCACAAAATGCTTGGCTCCAGCCATTGCGTATTGCAGACAGAGAAAAATTCAAATTTACCCATACTTGGACGATTGCCTTAAGGCAGACAGTCAGGAGCAGCTGTTGCAGCACCTAATGTTTGTAAAGAACCTTCTAACCTCCCTGGGGTACACTATCAATGAAAATAAATCAAAACTAGTCCCCAGTCTTTAGATTGTATTCCTGGGAGTAAGCTTGGACACAGCATCCCAGGTAGCATTCCTTACTCCAGAAAAACAAGCCTTTCTGACAGGCTACTTTGCTCAAATGGCCACCAGAACCCAGCTATCTGCAAGGAAAATCCTGCAGGCCTTAAGGTTCATAGCCTCTTGCATCCTACTAATTACAAATGCCAGACCACATATGAGGAAAAATCAGTGGTACTTAGTCTTTGGTGCCAACATTCTCAGGACCTGGAAAACGTTATAACTTGTCTAAGGACAGAATTTCTTTGGTGGGCAGCAGCAGCATGTAACCACAACAAGTGATTTCCCTTTACTCATCCCATTGCCGCCCAGACACTAACTACAGACACATCAGACTATGCCTGGGGGGCACACCTGGATGACAAGTGCATTCAGGGGCCACTGGAGCCCAAGTCAATCTCATCTGCACATCAACCAAAAAGAGATGCTACGTGTTCAGCATGGTCTGACAGCTTTCGGGTCCCTACTCTCACCAGGACCCCTGCTGATAAAAACAGACAACACCACAGTTATGTGGTACGTCAACAAGCGGGGGTGGGGGGCACACTCTTACCCACTCTGCAGGCTAGCATCTGCAAGCTCAATTCCTGCCAGGCAGACAAATCTGTCTGGCAGACGACTTAAGCAGAAATCTCCTAGACCCACACGAGTGGCAGTTAGACCCCAGCACGTTCAGTATTCTAATCCAGAAATGGGGAACCCCAGAGGTGAACTTTTTGCCTTCCCCTACAATCACCAGCTCAACAAATTCTGCTCCAGGACACCACACCTCACAGCAGTGCCTGGAAATTGGATGCCCTATCCTTCCAGTGGGACAACCTCTCAAGCTATGCACCCCCCCCCCCTCTGCCTCTTCTCTCAAGAATATTACTCAAAATAAGACTGGACAAACCAAGAACAATCCTGATTACCCCAGACTGGCCACGCCAACATTGGTACCCGCTACTGCACAGCCTGTCACCAGTGCCACCCTGGTACCTACCCAGATCCCTACCCTCCTCACTCAGCAGGGGGGACAGATCGGCTTATTCCTTAAATTTCTCCCTCAGTGATCAGCCTAAGCAAGCAGGTACAGGACGTCTTTCTTGAAGCCAGAAGACCCAGTACAAGGAAATCCTATGCTGATAAGTGGAAAATGTAGTTTTCCTCGATTCAGTCTAAAGGAGAGGACAAAGCACTACCCTCCTTACCTCTAATCCTGGATTACCTAGCAGACCTACTCCACAGAGGCCGATCCTTCTCCTCCATTAAGATCCATGCCTCTGCCATTTCAGCTCATTACAACACTGAGCCACCTCTTTTCTCTCACTCTCTTATCAAACAGTTCCTGAGAGGAGCAAATAACTTAAGGCCACCAAGGAGAGCACCCACCCCTGCTTGGAACATTAACTTTGTGCTGGAAAAGCTCACACTACCCCCCCCCCCCCCCCCCCCCGAGCCTGCAGCATCAGCAGAGTTAAAATTCTACTCTTGGAAAATAGTCTTGCTTCTGGCCATCACTTTAGCTAGAAGAGTGTCTGAGCTACAAGCACTTATGTCTGTGGAACCCTTTGTTATTTTTCATGCTGACAGGGTTTCCCTCAGGACTAACCCTTCCTTTGTGCCTAAAGTGGTGTCCAGTGTGGCTCTCAACCAAGTCTATTCATTTGCGAACCTTCTTCCATAATCCTCAAAATAAAGGGGAAAGGATCCTGCACTCCTTGGATGTGCACAGACAGTTCAGATTCTACCTTGATAGGACTAAGCCCTTCAGAAAATCTGACCAGTTAATAGTCAGCTTTGCACCAGGGGCAGAGGGCAACACCATTTCAAAACAATCAATCTCCAAATGGTAGCACACTGTAGAATGCGAATGTAGATGTTCGAATGTATTCACTGTTGCAGTCCTTGTTTCCCTCCCTCCAGTCCCCTTGTGTCTCTCTCTCTCCTCTCTGTCTATTACTCACCCCCTTCAGGGGTTTTGGCATTTACTTTTTACTGGTGGTGTTTTCCCCACCATAACTTGGCTCCCTGTTGGGGGGCTCCTGACATTTGTGGCAAGAAAAACTGATGTAATGACGTCTGCTTCCTGTTTTATATACCCCTGATGACCTGACGTCATTCCTGAAATGATAGCAACTGACGCAGAAATACTAAGTCTCTGGTATTTGGGCCGACTGAGGGCTACCTGCAGGCAGATAACCCAACTGTGATGACTGCAACAGTGAGTACAGTCTGACATCTACATTTATGGTAAGTATACACAACTGTACTTTCTTGCTGGCTTGATGGATACTTTCCCCCTGCTCCTCCCCCCCCAAAAAATGATAGGTTTTATAAAGTATCTGAGGATTGCAAGTTTCTTTATAAGTGTCCCTCTGCTGACCCCTCTGTGGTGTCAGCTGCTTCTGATAATCCCTCCGAATTGTTGCCTTCCACTGAGTTGCTTCCATCTGATAAGGATAGCAGAACCATGGGGAGGCTGAGTAAGAAGGTGTATACCTCTGCAACCCTAGCCTTTAGAGCTGTTGACTATTCAACACATAAAACTAGATGCATTTTGGCTCTTCTGTCTCAAGTCTGTCAGGTTATTTCTTATCTCCCTGATTCTGAGGGAAAGGCTTCTGCTCTTACCTTGCTAGGAACATCCTCCCAAGTGGACCGCCATTCCATTAAATGCAGCTATGATGCAACTGATGTTTCATCTAGGGCTGCTGCTTTTGGATCTGTTTTGAAGAAGTATTCCTGGCTCAGACATTGCCTGATGATATCAAGGTTAAACTGATGGATGCTCCTCTGTATAATAAATATTTGGTGCTACTGCTGTGGAGTAGTTTACAACCCTACAAGCAAAGGTCAAGGCCTTACAGTAGTTGAAGCCTATTTTCGTTTTACCTGTGCCTAAGTTTTAGGGTAATTATCCTAATAAGCCTACTTTTGTCTATAAACAGTCTTGCCCTCCCCCCCCCAATGGTAGAAAGGGTCGCAGAAGGGCTCCGCCTGCTAAGGCTACCCAAACTCCTCCTACTCAGAAGCCTCCTTTTCCTGACAAACCAGGTGCTGTCTGACTGTCCTTGCTCTGTTCTTTTCAGTCACATTCCTCTTTCTCTGTCCCTTCCTATTTGACTAAAGATCACCAAAGACTTCCGGGTTCTTTCCATAATTTGAAATCTCTTCACCCATTTTGGGCATTTTCTAGCCTCCTCAGGAACAACTGCCCTTTTTTCCAAAGGTACTTCAGGGCATGTTGGCTCAGTGAACAATTCAGGAAGTTCCAACCCCTCCGAGGAGGAAGGGGGTTTAGTCCAGAATGTTCTTGGTTCTCATGAAAGAAGACAGCTGGAGACCCATTCTGGATCTGTCTCAGCTAAACACCTTTTTGAAGGTCCCTTTCTTTTGGATGCTGTCCCTTCAAACGTTGTTTCTCTGCTGCTTCCTCAGGCTTTGTAGTTTCCATGGATCTCAAGGATGCGTATCTATATATTCCTATTCATCACAAAAACGAAGAAAAGGAAACACTTATAAACATAACAACAGTTGGAGTAGTGTTTGTAGTTTTTGTAGTTTTTCGTAGTTTTTTATATTTTTATATTTTTAACACTTGTTATTTTTAAAATCAAAGACATTTTGTGTGAAGAGTGGATATCAAAGTCCCATATGTTAATTTTGTTGCAAAACAAAGTATCACTAGATTCACGATAAAGTTATAAGTGGAACTATGCCTTTTAATTACAAATTTAATGATTGAATAATTGTACATTGATTGAATTCATGGAATTGGTAAGGGCGATATAAAAGAGCCCACCAAACTATGTAATATTTGTCTTGAAAAAGCCTGGGAGTGCCTGGGTGAAAGCGCTTGACATACTGGATGTATTTCATGTTTTTAACGCTTTTGTGGAGTTTTTAAAATAAAACAAACTACTTTTTCAGCACTTGGTTCGCAGCCTTGGAATCCTGATTTCTGATCACCAGTTGATATTCCTATTCATCCCCTTTTCAGGAAGTTTTTACATTTCTCTGTTGCTTCCTGGCATTTTCAGATGTTCTTCGTGTTTCACTGTTGCAGTTATTACATTTGGGTA